>NC_091991.1:19948751-20201251 GCF_044704955.1 Pristiophorus japonicus | reverse complement strand
CTACAGCCTCATGAAGAATCTTCTGGCTCCGGTGAAACCCACAGATAAGTCGTATGAGGAGCTGTGTACACTGGTTCGGGAGCATCTTAACCCGAGGGAGAGCGTGCTGATGGCGAGGTATCGGTTCTACATGTGCCAGGGATTTGAAGGTCAGGAAGTGGCGAGCTACGTCACCGAGCTAAGGCAACTTGCAGGACAATGTGAGTTTGATGGCTACCTGGAGCAAATGCTCCGAGACTTTTTTGTACTGGGCATTGTCCACGAGACCATCCTATGAAAACTTTTGACTTTAGAGACACCGACCCTCAGTAAGGCAATTGCAATAGCACAGGCGTTTATGTCCACCAGTGATAACACCAAACAAATCTCTCAGCACACAAGTGCTAGCAATGTTCATAAATTAACTGGAACTGTGTTTGCGAGCAGAAATGTACAGGGCAGAACCCACGAGTCTGCAACTGCCAGCAGACCTCAGGTGATCCAGAAGACTCAGAGTGCCCAACAAAGGATGAATGCAAGACAATTCACACCTTGTTGGCGTTGTGGAGGCTTCCATTCAGCCGATTCATGCCGCTTCAAAGGGTATGTTTGCAAGAGCTGTGGAACAATGGGGTACCTCCAACGAGCTTGCAAACGAGCTGCAAGCTCTGCAAAACTTGCTAACCACCACGTGGCAGAGGAAAATCGGTCCATGGTGGATCAAAGCAATTTCGAGTCTCAGAGAGAGGAGGCAAATGCTGAAGTACATGGGGTGCAAACATTTTCGACGAAATGTCCACCTATAATGCTAAATGTAAAATTGAATGGCTTACCCATAGCCATGGAACTGGACACTGGCGCTAGCCAATCCATCATGAGTAAAAAGATGCTTGAGAGACTGTGGTGCAACAAGGCATTCAGACCAGCCCTGAGCCCCATCCACACGAAACTGAGAACGTACACCAAAGAGCTTATCACTGTTCTGGACAGCGCCATGGTCAAGGTCACTTATGAGGGCACGGTACACGAACTGCCACTCTGGATTGTCCCGGGAGATGGTCCCACACTGCTTGGAAGGAGCTGGCTGAGCAAAATCTGCTGGAACTGGTCCCAGAGGCACGACCCATTCACCACAAGGCACGAGCGGTACCTCACATGATGAGGGAGAGAGTGGAAATCGAGCTGGACAGGCTGCAACATGAGGGCATCATCTCCCCAGTGGAATTCAGCGAGTGGACCAGCCCAATTGTTCTAGTACTCAAAAGTGATGGCACGGTCAGGATTTGCGGTGATTATAAAGTAACTATTAATCGTTTCTCGCTACAGGACCAATACCCGCTACCTAAGGCAGACGACCTATTTGCGACGCTGGCAGGAGGAAGACGTTCACCAAGCTCGACCTGACTTCGGCCTACATGATGCAGGAGCTGGAGGAGTCTTCGAAGGGCCTCACCTGCATCAATGCACAAGGGACTGTTCATCTACAACAGATGCCCGTTTGGAATTCGGTCGGCTGCAGCGATCTTCCAGAGAAACATGGAGAGCCTACTCAAGTCGGTACCACACGCGGTAATCTTTCAGGATGATATATTGGTCACGGGTCGGGACACCGCCGAGCACCTACAAAACCTGGAGGAGGTCCTCCAGCGATTGGATCGTGTAGGGCTGCTGCTGAAGAGGTCGAAATGCGTCTTCATGGCAACAGAAGTGGAGTTGTTGGGGAGAAAGATCGCGGCGGATGGCATTCGGCCCACAGACGCCAAAACAAGGCTATCAGGCACGCATCCAGGCCACAGAACGTCATAGAGCTGCGGTCGTTCCTGGGACTCCTCAACAATTTTGGTAACTTCCTACCGGGATTAAGCACCCTTTTAGAGCCCCTACATGTGTTGTTGCGCAAAGGTGAGAACTGGGTATGGGGGAAAAAACAAGTAATTGCATTTGAGAAAGCCAGAAACATTTTATGCTCCAACATGCTGCTTGTATTGTATAACCCGTGTAAAAGACTCGTGCTAGCATGTGATGCGTCATCATAAGGAGTCCGGTGTGTATTACAACAAGCTAACGTTGTGGGGAAGTTGCAACCCATCGCCTATGCTTCCAGGAGCTTGTCTAAGGCCGAGAGGGCCTACAGCATGATTGAGAAAGATGCATTAGCGTGTTTGTTCGGGGTAAAGAAAATGCATCAAATTTGAACTGGAAACTGATCACAAGCCCCTCACCTCCCTGTTCGCTGAAAACAAGGGAATAAATACTAATGCCTCAGCCCGCATACAAAGGTGGGCATTCGCGCTATCAGCATATAACTATACCATCTGCCACAGGCCAGGTACTGAGAACTGTGCAGGTGCTCTCAGTCGGGGGTGGAAATGGCACAACCTGCAAACTTGTTGATGGTGGCACAGCCCGCAGACTTGTTGATCGTCATGGAAGCATTTGAAAATGATAAATCACCTGTCATGGCCTGCCAGATTAGGACGTGGACCAGCGAAGATCCTCTGCTGTCCCTAGTAAAAAACTGTGTACTGCATGGGAGCTGGGCCAGCATCCCCGTTGAAAAGCAAGAGCCAAGCAAGCCATTCCAGCGGCGAAAGGACGAGCTGTCCATTCAGGCAGACTACCTGTTATGGGGTAACTGCGTAGTTCTACCAAAAAAGGGCAGGGAGACATTCATCTCGGATCTCCACAGCACACACCCGGGTATAGAAATGATGAAAGCAATAGCCAGATCCCACGTGTGGTGGCCCGGTATCGACTCTGGCTGAGTCCTGTGTACGGCAATGCAGCGTATGTGCTCAGTTGAGCAACGCGCCCAGAGAGGCACCACTAAGTTTGTGGTCCTGGCCCTCCAGACCACGGTCGAGGATCCATGTCGACTATGCGGGCCCGTTTCTCGGTAAAATGTTCCTGGTGGTGGTGGATGCTTTTTCAAAATGGATTGAATGTGAAATAATGTCGGGAAGCACCGCCACCGCCACCATTGAAAGCCTGAGGGCCATGTTTGCCACCCACGGCCTGCCTGACATACTGGTCAGTGACAATGGGCCATGTTTCACCAGTGCTGAATTAAAAAAATTCATGACCCGCAATGGGATCAAACATGTCAACTCGGCCCCGTTTAAACCAGCCTCCAATGGGCAGGCAGAGCGGGCAGTACAAACAATCAAACAGAGCCTTAAACGAGTCACAGAAGGCTCACTCCAAACCCGCCTGTCCCGAGTACTGCTCAGCTACCGCACGAGACCCCACTCGCTCACAGGGGTGCCCACAGCTGAGCTACTCATGAAAAGGACACTTAAAACCAGACTCTCGCTGGTTCACCCCAACCTGCATGATCAGGTAGAGAGCAGGCGGCAGCAACAAAATGTAAACGATGGTCGTGCCACTGTGTCACGGGAAATTGATCTGAATGACCCTGTTTATGTGCTAAACTATGGACATGGTCCCAAGTGGATCGCGGGCACGGTGATAGCTAAAGAAGGGAATAGGGTGTTTGTAGTCAAACTAGACAATAGGCAAATTTGCAGAAAGCACCTGGACCAAACGAGGCTGCGGTTCCCAGACTGCCCTGAACAACCCACTGCAGACACCAGCTTTTTCGAGCCCACAACACACACCCAAAGGACCAACGACACCACGCCGGACCAGGAAATCGAACCCATCATGCCCAACAGCCCAGCAATGCCAAGCTCACCTAGCAGCCCTGCAGAGCCAACAACACGCCAGCCCAGCGAGGGCACAGCCAACACACCAGAACAGACATTTGTACCGAGGCGGTCGACCAAGGAAAGAAATGCTCCCAACCGCCTCACCTTGTAAATATTTTTCACTTTGACTTTGTGGGGGGGGTGATGTTGTGTATCTGTAAAGCATGCACTCCCACGTTCCGCCACCAGGGAGCTCACCCCTGAAGTCCCAAAGGATCCCAGCATCCCTTGGGAGCACTGTATATAAGCCGGCCCCTAAGGCCTGTTCCTCACTCTGGTGTGTCTTATTAAAGACTGAGGTCATTGTTACTTTAACCTCCCTTTGTGCAGCCTCATCTGTGTTGGGAACACAATAGGACTCACTTTAGGAGTGGAAGCAAGTCTTCCTCGATTCCAGGGCTTTGCCTATGATGATGATGAGCCTGTTCAACCATGAAGCTAGTTTATCATGTGGGCCTTGTTGGCAACATAACAAGACAAAGTAAAAAAGGCTGAGAAACATAAAACAAACCTACAGTAAGATAATGCAAATGCACTCGAGAAAATAGTTCTCCGCATTCTCCGGGATTTTTCCGTGACTCGGCTGTTGGTGATTTATGTCTCAGACCAGTCAGATATGGGTTTCATTGAAACATAGAAACATGGAAAATAGATGCAGGAGTAGACCATTCGGCCCTTCGAGCCTGCACCATCATTCAATAAGATCATGGCTGATCATGCAACTTTAGGACCCCATTCCTGCTTTCTCTCCATACCCCTTGATCCCTTTAGCCATAAGGGTCACATCTAACTCCCTTTTGACTATATCTAACGAACTAGCCTCAACAACTTTCTGTGGTAGATAATTCCACAGGTTCACAATTCTCTGAGTGAAGAAGTTTCTCCTCATCTCGGTCCTAAATGGCTTACCCCTTATCCTTAGACTGTAACCCCTGGTTATGGGCTTCCCCAACATCGGGAATATTCTTCCTGCATCTAACCTGGCCAATCGCGTCAGAATTTTATATGTTTTTATGAGATCCCCTCTCATTCTTTTAAATTCCAGTGAATATAAGCCTAGTCGATCCAATCTTTCTTCATTTGTCAGTCCTGACATCCCAGGAATCAGTCTGGTGAACCTTCGCTGTAGTCCCTCAATAGCAAGAATGTCCTCCCTCAGATTAGGAGACCAAAACTGCACACAATACTCAAGGTGTGGTCTCATCAAGGCCTTGTCCATTCACAGTCCCCCACACCAAGACTACTCAATCTCAGCTGTGCCCTCAGCATTGGCAGGAGCTGACGGAAAGAGATTTTGCTGCAGGACAGTGGGAAGAATGAATACTGATGCTGAAAATCTGACACAAAATAGCGAAAACATTTCCAACACATACCAGAGGGTCTGGCAATCCTTGAAACCTGCCCAACATCATCAGCATGAGGTCAGGTCGATTTTAACTCCCAGGCCTCAGATTGAAGGACTGCCCAGCAGATTGTATTGGGAGCTGGCAGCCCGTCCACTTTCTGGGATTTAAAGTATGCATGTACCTCTTAAAGGGAGGTTGCATTTGCTTCTGCCAGACTTGTTTCTGACACTACTGTAAATAAGAAGTGAGTCACAAGGCGGCTCCCAGCTCCTCTGACACCGCCATAGCCGTGATGGTGGACTGGAGGGACTTTCTCTTTCTCATGAATGGCAAGGACAATCGAAAGGCCAAGGTAAAATTGGCCTGGAGAGAAGTGGCAGATTTAGTCATTTCTACCCACAGGACTTGGATTCAAACCCGGAAACATTTAAAGACCTGAGCAGATCACCAAGGGTTAATACAGCTCTTGATTTCTCCATCTCTCTGCATAACTTCTGGCAACAATACATCCTGCCACCCCTCCGCCCCCCTTTCCCCCCTCACTAATCCCCCAGCACTCTGAACACGCCCCTTCCCTGCATCACTTTCTCCACCAATCACCAGTTTGCGACATCCTCCACGGACACCGCAGTCAGGCTCTCACACCAGGAGTCGACCACCAGTCAATCTCCAAGCCAGGAGATGTAGGAGTGCGGTCCCGACTGCACGGCACTGGCGATCGTAACCCCCGTCCCTTGGCCGTTCCAACCCCCGCCCGGGACTTACCTCTGGGCTGCTGCAGGCGAGCCGGCCGGCCTGATATTCTTCTTGCTGAAATGTGCAAAGCTGCCTGTGGAGTCGTGACAGGTGTCAGCAGTTTGTGCTAAAGGTGTTAAAGAGGCTGAAGGACCAATTTCGGGCCAACATTGGGCCTCCCAAGTGAGCCACGTACTTTCGGCTACCGATGGTGATGGACCCGAAAATGAGCCGTGACCAATTTCCATCCCGGCATCTTTAATCAGAGGAGAGAAGGGGGAGGAGAATATTAATATAAAAAACAGAACCAAAAAAAATCCTAATGACCACTGTTATCTCAAATTGTCGTTGAAAAAAGCAATAAGCTAATTGGATGCCTTTCAGAAGGGAATATGTGATGTTAATATGCCCTAATCTGTAGTTGGTGCTTCGTGAGTCATTCAGCTGAAATAAACTGCCACATTGTAACTTTTACATCATGGCACTTGTTCAGTTGTTCTGTCATACCATGTAAGTATTCTGGTACAAAGGCCAACATGCCAACCCAAGACAAAACATTGACCGAGAATTATTCGATATTCATGCTAATGTTATTTCATGTTAACATTTTTCTTAAAAGTCGGATTCAACATGAATCACGTTTACTTACATTTACAAACAGTAAAATATTCCAGGCATTTTCATAATAAGTAGGTCATTATGAGTTTTTGTTTCACAAATAGACGTTGGCCCTGAAATTCCAGTGGAAGGCTTCCTTCGGACGAATGCCTCCGACCCGAAATTTCTCCACAAATGTACCTGGTGGTCCTTGGATTCCAGTCGGAGGCCTTCTCTCCACGTGCTTCGCGGCGCATCCATGTCTTCTCGATACGGACGGAGAAGCTGGAGTCACATGGGCCTGGACCACCAATCACTGTGCAATATTCTCATTGCTAGTAATGGGAACTCGGTTTCTCCAAGTTCCCATTACTAGCAATGAGAATGACACCCTAAAACACCAAACACGACATAATAAATTAAAAAAACACCACACATATTTAAAATAAATTGAAACTATTTATTGAAATGTTTTAGAAAAGATATATATTTGAGGGATTTTTTTAATGTGTTTTAATAGGGTTTAAAATAAACTTACCTTAGTGGACAGGGTTTTTACTATAAAAATGTGTATTTAAATTTTATTTTTATATGTTTTAAAACTCTTACGCTGGTAAAAGTAAGCTATATGCCTGCTTTTACCAGGCGTAAAGGTTTGAAGGACATTCGCTGGGCAAGAGTTGGGCAAATAGTCCAATCTCGCCCGCGCGGATGTTCTTATCCCGGGGATGCGGAGGATCTGTCAAGAGAAATCTTTGGCAGATCGGAAAAGCCGGTTTTCGGCGCATGCGAAAACGGCTTTTACGAGGCCTCGCCGGATTCGTACGTATTCCGTACAGACCCGGCAAGGCTGGGATTTCAGGGCCATTGAATTCTTATTGAACAATTATTTGTAACTTGTAAAGAATTAGGGAAGCCTTTGTTTTGTGTTAATGTGATTCTGAATTTTAAGTGCTGCATTTAGCTGTCAAGGGCCAATTAATTTAGCTTGCACCAATGAAAGTTATGTAACTGAGAAATGACCTGTCAGATGTGAAATGAACATAAATCTGTGGCAGCAAATTGATTAAATCTGAACATGTCCAGGGCAATTGAACCAAACAACTTAAACATTTCCAGTTTACTTTGGATTTGACGAGTAAGAAAAACACAAATAAGATTTTCCTCTTCACCACTGAGTTGTTAATCCGACTTTCATTCCATTGAAATCCATGGACTGACAATCAGGCAGTTTGTATAAAGAGTGGGTGATCCATTCAGCCAGATTATCATCCAGTGAAGGTGAAAATCTACCCCAGGCCGAGAAATTCGGGTCGTTTCGCCTGATCTTTCGCCCGGACAAAGCACCGCTAACGTCTCCCACTAAATTCAGTCTGGCCACTCGTGGGGTGCGAGTTAGAGGGGAAGTGTGGGCCATTGCAAAAAATAAATCTGCCAATTTTGCTGAACGCCTCGTTGGCGCTTTGACCGCGGGGTCCGTGCCGCAATCGGTCAGCCCGACACTCTGCTTCAGTGCTGGATTGTCGGCATGGCAACCCCCGTTCCCCGGTGGTCCGGGTAGGAACATTTTTATAGTTTGCAGAGTTTGCAGCTTGGGCCCTTCCCTTTAATTTAGGGAAGAGCCCCTTGTACGCGCTAGCGCTGCCCGGTCCAGTGCATAGCGCTACGCCCTGCTCATCACACGTCCACCCCGCTCGTGCCCTAGAAAGGAAGTGGAGCGCGTTATTTTGTGCTCCACTTCCTTTCAGGGGCGTTAACCCGAAGTTAGGGAGCGGGGCGGGGCTTCCGTACCGGCCACAAAATGTCCCACCTCCCAGATATAGAAACATAGAAACATAGAAAATAGGTGCAGGAGTAGGCCATTCGGCCCTTCTAGCCTGCACCGCCATTCAATGAGTTCATGGCTGAACATTCAACTTCAGTACCCCATTCCTGCTTTCTCGCCATACCCCTTGATCCCCCTAGTAGTAAGGACCTCATCTAACTCCTTTTTGAATATATTTAGTGAATTGGCCTCAACAACTTTCTGTGGTAGAGAATTCCACAAGTTCACCACTCTCTGGGTGAAGAAGTTCCTCCGCATCTCGGTCCTATATGACTGCCCCCAAATGGATGGCAACGGAATTTTTCCCCCGAAGTAAACAAGAAAAGGTCATTTCGTCCATCAAGTTTACTCCTTTCACAGACCACTATTATGTGGTCTGTCCACCAACTTAACCCAGTGAGGGAAAGTTCTACACAAAGTACTCCCTGATTTTCTGATTCCCAGGCAAGCAAAAATCCAGAATCGTCGTCACAAATTCAACTTTCGCCTGCTACTCTCAACAAGCAACATTCCTAGTCCTTGCTTCTGGCCCCAACAGCACTATACCTCTCCGTAATCCTCAGTTCTATTCCCAACCAGTAATTTATCAGCTCCCCTTTGAAAGAATTAATCACCAGAGCATTGACTGCTTCCCCTAGATGTTTGGTTCACGTATTCACTACTCGGTTCTTTACATCTTATTATTGCTACATTTAACAATTATGTGACCCACTCAGTCTAAATAGAAAAAAAAGAAAGATTTGGATTTATACAGCGCCTTTCAAAACCACCGGATGTCTCAAAGCGCTTTACAGCCAATGAAGTACTTTTGGAGTGCAGTCACTGTTGTAATGTAGAAAACGTGGCAGCTAACTGCGCACAGCAAGCTCCCACAAATAGCAATGTGATAATGACCAGAAAAAGTCTATGGGGACAGAGAGCTTACCAACCTCATACTGTGGTTGGATATTCTGGTTACCTCCATCAAGCAGGGTGGTATACGAAGATCAACGATGTGAATGGAATTGGATATTATAACTTGTTGCACATTCTGTGAGTCATTTTATGAAATGCAGATGTAGTTGACAGAATGTGTTAAAATGAAAAGGAAATAAAAAGTGCAATCAAGCGTGTAATCACAACAATTACTGGTGTCACTTACGTAGTGCCTGCAAGAATTTGTCCCATGTATTGGTTAAGTGATCAACTCAGAAAATTGATGGCAAATGACATTTACCAACAAGGATTCGGGGCTGAACTCAGTGAGGCAAATCCTCTTCTATCAGCAGTCATGCTCGCCACAATGTGTATGATTTACGAAATAATTAAAATTTGAAAACAGCATCTAAATGGTGGGAATTAATAATCTTTATGAACTATTGCTCTATGCTTATATTTAATGCTGCTTGTTTTATCTTTTATAAGTGCTGGCCAAATTGTATAGTTGCGTTTTGTAATCGTAGAACTTGAAATCCAATGCAAGTTGGTCAAATTCACAAGCGATAGTAAACTAAGGGAGGTTGAAGCAGCCAAGTTTCTATAAAAAGAATTATGGAAAATATATAAATGGGCAAATCTGTGGTGAATTAAATTCAATACAACACATAACACATTGTAAGGTCATGAATATGGTGTAGAAATACCTAAATAAAGCAGGAATTGGGGTGAAAGTAGGTTCATTATTTAACGTCAAATTTCTCTGGAAAACCAACCAGGACCATATTGCTAGATCTGTTGTGTATAGTCCATCAGAAGGTGCAATGCTAAAACTGTTCAGTACCCTGGTCAGACTACACCTCGTGTATTGTCTTCTCTTTTGTTCACCAGGACTTAAAGGTGCTGCACAGAGAGGAACTCTGAAGTTGATTGCTTGCATCAAAGGATTAAATTAGGAGCGAAGATTGGAAAAAATGGGTCTCTTTAGCTTTGAAAGGAGGTGACTGAGAGGGCATCTTATAGCAATATACAAGGTATTAAATGACATAGTTAAAATTAATTGAGAGCAATATTTCAAGGTGAGCCAAGACATTAGAACAAGGCGCACAACTGTTGAAAAGACAATTGAGAACAGATGTCAAGAAATATTTCTTCATTCAAAAGAATGATCAACAGGTTCTGGTTCGGGTGCTGTAGGTGAAAACCTCAGACTTATTCAATTTACAGTTGTATAAAGTGACAGCAGAAATTTTTTAATTCCAGATGGATCAAATAGCCTCCTTCATTTGCATTTTGTGAGCTAGTATCCTGTTTTCCACTCCTCCTGAAACAATGCATATGCGAGTCACAAAAACAATCTAAACTGGTGTAACATTGTCAAGTTTACATAAGAACATAAGAAATAGGAACAGGAGTAGGCCATACGGCCCCTCGAGCCTGCTCCGCCATTCAATAAGATCATGGCTGATCTGATCATGGACTCAGCTCCACTTCCCTGCCCACTCCCCATAACCCCTTATCCCCTTATTGTTTAAGAAACTGACTATTTTGACCTTCAATTTATTCAATGTCCCATCTTCCACAGCTCTCTGACGCAGCGAATTCGACAGATTTACAACCCTCTGAGAGAAGAAATTTCTCCTCATCGCCGTCTTAAATGGGCAGCCCCTTATTCTAAGATCATGCCCTCTAGTTCTAGTCTCCCCCATCAGTGGAAACATCCTCTCTGCATCCATCTTGTCAAGCCCCCTCATAATCTTATACGTTTCAATAAAATCACCTCTCATTCTTCTGAATTGCAATTAGTAGAGGCCCAACCTACTTAACCTTTCCTCATAAGTCAACCCCCTCATCTCCGGAATCAACTTAGTGAACCTTCTCTGAACTGCCTTCAAAGCAAGTATTTTCTTTTAGAGAATATGGAAACCAAAACTGCACATAGTAATCTAGGTGTGGCCTCACCAATACCCTGTATAGCTGTAGCAAGACTTCCCTGTTTTTATACTCCATCCCCTTTGCAATAATGGCCAGGATTCCATTGGCCTTCCTGATCACTTGCTGTACCTGCATACTAATCTTTTGTGTTTCATGCACAAGTACCCCCAGGTCCCGCTGTACTGCAGCACTTTTCAATCTTTCTCCATTTAAATAACAACTTGCTCTTTGACTTTTTCTGCCAAAGTGCATGACCTCACACTTTCCAACATTATACTCCATCTGCCAAATCTTTGCCCACTCACTTAGCCTGTCTATGTCCTTTTGCAGGTTTTTTGTGTCCTCCTCATACATTGCTTTTCCTCCCATCTTTGTATCGTCAGCCAAGTTTGCTGATGATACAAAGATGGGAGGAAAAGCAATTGGTGAGGACACAAAAAATCTGCAAAAGGACATAGAGAGGCTGAGTGAGTGAGCAAAAATTTGGCAGATGGAGTATAATGTTGGAAAGTGTGAGGTCAAGCACTTTGGCAGAAAAAGTCAAAGAGCAAGTTGTTATTTAAATGGAGAAAGATTGCAAAGTGCTGCAGTACAGCAGGACCTGGGGGTACTTGTGCATGAAGCACAAAAGTATAGTATACAGGTACAGCAAGTGATCTGGAAGGCCAATGGTATCTTGGCCATTATTGCAAAGGGAATGGAGTATAAAAGCAGGGAAGTTTTGTTCAAGCTGTACAGGGTATTGGTGAGGCCACACCTGGAATACGGTGTGCAGTTTTGGTTTCCATATTTACAAATGGATATAATTGCTTTGGAGGCAGTTCAGAGAAGGTTCACTAGGTTGATTCCAGGGGTGAGGGGGTTGACTTATGAGGAAAGATTGAATAGGTTGGGCCTCTACTCATTGGAATTCAGAAGAATGAGAGGTGATCTTATCGAAACGTATAAGATTATGAGGGGGCTTGACAAGGTGGATGCAGAGAGGATGTTTCCACTGATGGGGGAGACTAGAACTAGAGGGCATGATAGAATAAGGGGCTGCCCATTTAAGACGGCGATGAGGAGAGATTTCTTCTCTCAGAGGGTTGTAAATCTGTTGAAAACACTGCCTCAGAGCTGTGGAAGCTGGGACATTGAATAAATTGAAGATCAAAATAGACAGTTTCTTAAACAATAAGGGGATAAGGGGTTATGGGGAGCGGGCAGGGAAGTGGAGCTGAGTCCATGATCTTATTGAATGGCGGAGCAGGGTCGAGGGGCCGTATGGCCTACTCCTGTTCCTATTTCTTATGTTCTTATGTTGTTATGGTCAAGCAATTTCCTGAAAACCATCACATAAATGACTTGACCTCTCCAGCTTAATTATAACTCACATTAGTGTTCATTAATGTCATTGCAATTTTTCTCAGCCAGTCTGTCATTGACGATCACATGAAAGGCAAAGATAAGAGAAACTGAAACTGGCATCATTTCAAATAAGAAAGGGAATTTAGTTAGAGTAAAAGGACATTATACAAAAATTAATTGTTTTAATTTTCATTTAACCAGGCAACATGACATTTATTTTGGATGTCGGCTACAGTTAGGAACATGTGCATCTCTCTTTTGAATGTTTCCAGTAAATCAGCACTTACTGCACATGCCACCAACATGTTCCATAGGACGATTACTTGTGTGAAAAGATATACCTCGACATCTAATCTAGTTCTATGCTTACGTAACTTATACTCATTCTCCTGGTCATCCAAGTTATCTACCTCAAATAGCCTAGTCACATGGATCCAACTCTAATCCTGCCTTTGTTTTTAAAGACCTCAATCAAATCTCTTTAAATTATATGCTTTTGTTGAGTAAAAAGTCTACCTCTCTAAGCCTATCCTGATATCTCATCATCATAGGCAGTCCCTCGGGATCGAGGAAACCTTGCTTCCACTCCTGAAGTGATTTCTTTGGTGGCTGAACAGTCCAATACGAGAGCCACAGACTCTGTCACAGGTGGGACAGATAGTCGTTGAGGGAAACATAGAAACATAGAAAATAGGTGCAGGAGTAGGCCATTCGGCCCTTCTAGCCTGCACCGCCATTCAATTGAGTTCATGGCTGAACATTCAACTTCAGTACCCCATTCCTGCTTTCTCGCCATACCCCTTGATCCTTGGGGTGGGTGGGACTGGTTTGCCGCACGCTCTTTCCGCTGCCTGCGCTTGTTTTCTGCAGGCTCTCGGCGTTGAGACTCGAGGTGCTCAGCGCCCTCTCGGATGCACTTCCTCCACTTAGGGCGGTCTTGGGCCAGGGACTCCATCTAGCCCTCCTCTGAACGATTTACTTTTGCAATAGCAGGAGCATTTGTATTGAACCTTCAGATATTATATATTGTGATACCTTTGTCTTTCTCTCACTCACCAGCCACAACCCAACACATGATTGGGGTTAGCTCTACCAATGTGTATAATATTATATTTATCTATATTAAATGCCATCTGCCAGACACGGACCCATTGCCCTCTCATGTCTAGATCTGCTTAACTCATCTAAAATCCGTACAGCTGCACAAATCTTTGTATCGTTTGCAAACCTTGCAGACAGTTCTCCCAATGCCTCTGTCCAGATAATTGATAAAGGTGATGGAAAAAAATGGCCTTCACATTGATGCCTGCAGGACTTCATCAGTAACTGCTCACCAGGCAGAACCATTACCATTAGTAACAGTTTTCTGGACAACGCAACAAATTCCTCAACACCAAATCGGCCCGCTAATCCCACAGGACTCGATTTTATGAAGTAGCTTGTTCTGTGTCAACTGATTTTTGTAAACCAAGGTATATATTCACCAACCTAATAACTTCCTCATAAAATTCATCCAATTTGGGGAAACAGGCCTGGATTTTAGCCTGGAGGTAGGGGTGGAAGGGGGTGGGAGAGGGTGGAGGGGGCATCTGTTGTGAGGTTGGGAATCCCAGAAGAAAAGTGTTTGCCAAATGTCCTGCAAAATTTAACTGCGGGGCTCCTATAAAGTGGGATTCCTGCCCACAGGCAACCTGATTGATAGTCTGGAAGCCTATTATGTGGGAAGCCTGCTTCATGAGGCTGAAGCCTATGAGAGCAGGTAGGTGTATAGGGGGAGTGAAAGAGATCATGGGAGAGCAGGGTTCCGGATCACGGGGGGGTTCTGGGTTACAGGGGTGTCTAGATCATCGGAGGGGTTGGATCGCGGGGGGAATGCTATGATGGTCCCGATTGTGGTGGTGGGGAGGTCCGATGATAGTCTGGGAGTCCCAATTGTGGGGGGGTGGGGGGCGGGGTCTGATGGTGGTCTGGGAGGTCTTGATTGCAGGGTGGGGCATTCGATGAAGGTCTGGGGGCTTCCAATTGTGGGGGGGGGGGATGTATGATGGTGGTCTGGGGAGGGGTTCCAATTGTGTGTGGGGTGGGGGGACTGGTAGTTGGTGGGATCCGATGGTAGTCTGGGGGAGCAGACAGATGGTGTGGGGGGGGGGTGTTGTTACTGGGCAGCTTGCTGGGCCTGGAGGAAGCACTCCTGCTCCTCCTGGTCCACCAGCTGTATTGTAAAGGCACTTACCTCATGGATTCAGCCCTTCTTGCCTGCTTTTCGCTGCCAAGTTTCCTGAGGCCTGGGAAACACCTGTGGTTGAAAATACAATGACTGTTAAAACGAAAGCCGGCACCCTGATTATAATATTTAAATGACCAACCCACTTCCTGCAAATGGATTGGTTGCCTGCCCCTCATCCTGTCTCTGTTAACACCGGAAGTGGGTGGGTTTGAGGCAGGTTCACTTCCTGTTCCAGATGTTTTGCATTTTAACCTCTGTCCCATCCCCGACCCGCCTGTTTTTGGGAGTTAAGATTTAGTCCATAATCTTTACATGTCATTGGTTAGAATTCAGCAGGAGCCCAGGAGAGGAAAGTTTGCAAAGGTGGCAGATAACTTTAATGACGTTGATTGTATCGTGTTACCAGGTGCGGACATTCCCAACTCAGACGTCTCTCATCATGGTTTCTGCAAAAGGAGATTTCCTGGGCTCCTGTTGCATTCGAACTAATGACATGTAAATACTTGGCACAATTTTCAAATCAAGTACAGAGCATTTATGAAATGAATTCTGTGGTGTGTGATTGTGGTCCGTATGTTAGTGTCCCATCGAGATTGTAAATGGTGTTGATGGGACAGACAATAAATGAGAAGCAACAGCCATTGAGTGAGTGAGAATTAAAAGTAAACCGAGTGCGATTACAGCAGAAGTGGGAGCATGGGAGGCAGTCAGAACAGAACAGAAGAGTTTTGACAGAGGATTAATTGGAGCCTTCCTGATCTGCATGGATTAACAGCACAAGGGGAAGCTTTCAAAGATATTTATAAACTGTCATGTATTCAACTATAATTGTAACCCATGTATAAACTGACCTAAGTTGTACACTGTGACAACAATGAACACTAGGTGATGAACTTGTGGGCGACACTCCTAACCTGGACCTTCAGAGATAAAAGGGGAAACGCCACCCACTTTCATCAATTGAGTGCTATGGAATAAAGGACAGGTCACAGACTGACCTTCTCTCAAGCATGGGTCTCATGTGCATTGAAACTGTATAGTAAGGACGTATCAATGGCGACGAGAAACTGGGATTTAAACCACGCGAGCATGGTCATGAGCAGAACAGACGAGAGACACTGTGTTAAGGAATGGTTGGGACAGAGATTCAACATTGTTAAAGCAGCACACAGTTCTCTAGGCAGACAAGGGCAGTCGGGCATGCCCCAACATGTAGTCGAACCCAGAGGGGGAGTTCGACAGAGACAATGGCAAGCTGAACGGCGATTCACGCTATTGCAAGGGACAATACGGCCAGTAATGGGGCCATCAACACCTGTTAATGGCGCACTCAAGGACAATAACAGGGGCAGTCAGGAACGATCTACTGGCAAGGGACCTTTTGTTTCAAACAGCAGCTCATGTTGGAGGTGTGGAGGCACACACTTAGCCGGAGTTTGCAGAGATGAGCAAAATACCTGCAGAAATTGCAGAAATGAATGCTGGGGGAAATCGCTGGAAGCTGAAGTTCAGCGAGTTCATGTGGAGCACGTATACAGTTCATACACCAGGACGCCACTGATAATGTTGAAAGTGCTCCTCAATGGCATCCCAGTATCAATGGAGCTAGACACGGGGGTCAGCCAGTCCCTGATGGATATCAAACAGTTCGAAAAGTTGTGGGCGTCCAAGGCCAGGAGGCCAAAATTATCGCCGATTGACGCACAGCTACGGACATACACAAAGGAGATCATTCCGGTGCTAGGCAGCGCCATGGTAGTCGTGACCCACAAAGATTCGGAGAACAGACTGCCACTCTGGGTTGTCCTGGGGGACGGTCCCGCACTACTGGGGAGGAGTTGGCTTGCTGTCATGAACTGGAAATGGGGCGATGTCAATGCAATTTCCTCTGTGGAGCGAGTATCATGCTCAGAGAACCCGGACAAATTTGATTCATTATTTCAACCCGGCATTGGCACTTTCATGGGGACCGAGGTAGTGATTCACATAAACCCGGACGCTAGGCCAGTACACCACAAGCCTGAGCGGTGCCATACGTGATGCGGGAAAAGATAGAAGGCGAATTGGACTGCCTGCCGAGGGAAGGCATCATCTCGCCAGTCGAATTCAGTGACTGGGCGAGCTTGATTGTGCCGGTGCTCAAGGCGGATGGGTCGGTCAGGATATGTGGTGATTACAAGGCCACCATCAATCGGGTGTCACTCCAAGACCAGTACCCGCTTCCGAGAGCGGAGGACCTCTTTGCGATGCTATCCGGTGGCAAACTTTTTTCAAATTTGGACCTGACCTCAGCTTACATGACCCAGGAGCTGGCGAGTGAGTTGATGAAGCTGACCACCATCACGACACACAAGGGGTTGTTTGAGTACAACAGATGTCCGTTCGGGATTCGCTCGGCCGCCGCGATCTTCCAATGAAATATGGAAAGCCTCCTCAAGTCGATTCCAGGGACGGTGGTTTTTCAGGACGACATCCTCATCACGGGTTACGATACTGAAGAACACCTCCATAACCTGGAGGAGGTGCTACGCAGACTGGACCGGGTAGGGCTGCGACTGTAAAAGGCGAAGTGGGTCTTCCTAGCTCCAGAGGTAGAATTCCTGGGGATAAGGGTAGCAGCAGATGGGATCAGCCCGACTGCGTCCAAGACGGAAGCGATGCAGAGAGCACCCAGACCCCGTAACATGACGGAGCTGCGTTCATTCCTGGGGCTCCTGAACTATTTTGGTAACTTTCTTCCCAAATTGAGCATGCTGCTAGAGCCGCTACATGTGCTCCTACGCAAAGGTCGCGAATGGGTCTGGGGGGACAGATAGGAAAGGGCTTTAAATAGAGCACACAATTTGTTATGTTCCAACAATCTGTTAACGCTATATGACCCATGTAAGAAACTTGTGTTAACATGCGATGAGTCGTCCTATGGTGTCGGGTGTGTGTTGCAGCATGTCAGTGCCAAGGGTCAGTTACAGCCGGTAGCTTATGCCTCCAGAAGTCTCCCAGGCAGAAAGGGGTGACGGGATGGTAGAAAAGGAGGCGCTCACATGTGTATATGCGGTAAAGAAAATGCACCAGTACCTGTTTGGCAGGAAATTTGAGCTGAAGACAGATCACAAACCCCTAACGTCCTTTTTGGCCGAAGACAAGGCCATAAATGTAAACGCATTGGCTCGCATACAGAGGTGGGCACTCACATTAGCCGCCTATGACTACACAATGCGGCACAGACTGGGCACCGAAAACTGTGCCGATGCACTCAGCAGGCTCCTACTAGCCACCACTGAGGGGACTACCGAGCATACTGCTGAGATGGTCATGACTGTTGAAGCTTTCGGAAGCGAAGGCTCACCCGTGACAGCCCGTCAGATTAAAGTCTGGACAAATAGAGACCCGCTATTGTCTCTAGTCAGGAAATGTGTCCTGAATGGGGACTGGGCAGCCACGTACAGGGCATGCCCTGAGGAATTTAAACAATTTCACAGGCACAGGGATGAACTCTCGATTCAGGCCGATTGCCTACTGGGGAAACCGCGTAGTCATACCCCAGATGGGCAGAGAGGTGTTCATCAGAGAACTCCACAAGGAGCACCCGGGCATTGTCATGATGAAGGCAATTGCTAGGTCACACGTTTGGTGGCCAGGGATAGATGCAGATCTGGAACTTTGTGTTCGCAGGTGCAACACGTGAGCTCAGCTGGGCAATGTGCCCAGGGAAGCCCCCCTTAGCCCCTGGCCATGGCCCGCCAAGCCTTGGTCACGCATCCATGTGGACTACGCAGGTCCTTTCATGGGAAAAATGTTTTTGGTTGTAGTAGACGCCAACTCCAAATGGATCGAGTGTGACATTTTAAATTCAAGCACATCCTCTGCCACGGTAGAAAGTCTACGGGCAATGTTCGCCGCCCACAGTCTACCGGACATCTTGGTCAGCGACAATGGCCCGTGCTTCACAAGCACTGAATTCCAGGACTTCATGGCAGGCAATGGAATTAACCATGTCAGAACGGCACCGTTCAAGCCTGCTTCAAACGGCTAGGCAGAATGAGCAGTGCAGATAATCAAACAGGGGATGCTCAGAATCCAAGGGGGTTCCCTACAATGCCACTTATCATGCCTCCTGTTGGCCTACAGATCCCGACCACGCTCGCTCACAGGGGTTCCACCCGCAGAGCTGCTAATGAAAAGGATGCTCAAAACCCGGTTATCCCTTATACACCCCACCATGAAAGAAATTGTCGAGAGCAGGCGCCAGTCACAATATAACTACCATGACAGGAATGCGAGGGTGCGATGTATTGATGTAAATTACCCTGTTTTTGTCCTCAACTACACTGCAGGGCCCAAATGGCTCGCAGACACTGTGGCTGCCAAAGAGGGAAATAGGATTGTGGTAGTTAAACTTACCAATGGACAAATCTGCCACAAACATGTGGATCAAACAAAAAGAAGGTTCAGCAACCCCATAGAAGAAGCAGAGGAAGAACACGATATAGAGTTCACTCCTCCACAGGTGACCGAACACAGGAACCAAAGGGAGGAGAGCAGCAGACAGCAGACATTCAGGCCAGCGCCCAACAACCAGAGCCCCAACTCAGGCGCTCTACAAGAGAGCGTAAACCACCAGAGAGACTCAACCTGTGATCCCAAAAAGACTTTGGGGGGGAGGTGATGTCATGTATTCAACTATCATTGTAACCCATGTATAAACTGACCTAAGTTGTACACTGTGAGAACAATGACCACTAGGTGATGAACTTATGGGAGACACTCCTAACCTGGACCTTCAGAGATAAAAGGGGAAGCTCCACCCACTTCCATCACTTGAGTGCTATGGAATAAAGGACAGGTCACAGACTGACCTTCTCTCAAACATGGGCCTTGTGTGCATTTATACTGTATAGTAAGGACGTATCATAAACGATCTACAAAGTCGATGGAATGTGAGAGCCCAATGGAATGTTTAAGAAATAAATTAGGTAGAAATATTAAAGGCGATCAGGAAATGGCAGATTTGAAATCAAAATTATTTACGGTAATCCCCCAAAATGTCAGTTGGCAGACTTGCTTTTCCCCAACCTTTCTTTCCTTTGGTTTGTCTCTATCCCATGTGTACCTCTCCTCTTGGTCTATCTCAACTGCTGTCCTCTTATAGTTTTTGGTGATGTTTCATGGCCACTGAGGCTAATTGCACATTCACTGTACATAGTTTATTGCTTTAAACAAGTGGACATGTTTTCCAAGACTGAACCTCAATGCTGCTGAATTTAGATGAAGTATGATGTACTAGTATCAGCTCAGCAATTACCTACACAACACATACCAACACACAAACTTTAAATGCAAGTAATCCTTTGAAGTAAAGAGATCAGGATGTGTAGTATACAGAAAGCACAACTTAGAATTCACACTGCATATCATCATACAGTTGAATAAGATTGCTTTTTCTGATTTTTCAATGAAAGACTAAATTATTAATTTTGTTTTGGTGAGAGATTAATTAAAAGAATGCACAAAGGCATTTATTATACATGTGATAAATAATAATAAGATAATATCACACTGTGTAATTTCCAGTCTTGTCTTATTTTAATTGTGGAGGATTATGCTGAATAAGTTACTGATAATGTAATTGATATGCAGTTTGCAGAATGCACTACTCCATTCACAAAGCACCATCACTCGACCTGTACACGTACATGTGCATATAATAAATTCCCATTACTATTATTTCTAACAATAAAGTTTGCTTTTATATCACCAATAGATGGAAAAGTTATTAGGCTATGGTAATCTATTCCTATGCTGCTTCATTTAAATTAATGGCGACACGAAAAACACAACCTTATATTAAATATATACAAATCAATCTCACATGGCATTACTCAAGGTGAATTTGAATTTTTCAGGTCGAGCAGGGGGCGGGGCAAATAGTGTGGGAGGGAAAAAGGGAGAGGCGGAGAAAAGGAGTAAGGAGTCTGAGGACAGAAAGAGGAGTGAAGGAAAAGGGAAGAGGAGGAAGAAAATATGGGGAGAGAGAATACAGTGAGAGGGGAGAGCATGGTCTGCTGAGGAAGAGGTCGTGAAATCAACGGGGATGGAAGATTGCAGAATGGAGCAGCCAACTACTGAGGGAGAAGAGATTCGGGGAGCTTGCTGTGTGCAAATTGGCTGTCACATTTCCTACTTTACAACAGTGACTACACTCCAAAAAGATCTTCAGTGGCTGTAAAATGCTTTGAGACGTCCAGTGGTTGTGAAAGGCGCTATCGAAATACAAGTCTTTCTTATCTTTTTTGAAGACAATCTTTAACACCTACCTCTTTGGCCAAGCTTCCGATCATCTGTCCAAAAGTATCCTTCTTTGGGCTGATGACAATTTTTTTTGTCTGATTATGTTCCTGTGAAGCGCTATGGAATGTTTTATTACATTAAAATTTCTTTTTATTAAAAGTGCCTTATAAATGCAGGTTACTGTTGGTATTCGTAACAGTATCAGTTTGTGTTTGATGATTAAAGGGTTGAAGTGACAGAGCATAACGTGTTTGCTTGTTATAAGTATTTTACTTTGTTGGGAAGGTTTCTTTCATTTTTATTTATGTAGCATTGCTAACAAGTTTGTTGTGGGTTGTGTGAGGTTCTCATGTGTTACAGCCAGTCAGCTTTCTTCTGTGTGCTATTACTGCTCCAGAATGCTTAGGGGCAGTTAAGCTAAGGATGTTTCCATGGTTACAGCTGGCACACACTGATGCTGGCACTGAGCGCACTGCAGTTTGATTTATTTTTAAAGGGTGTTGTCTGATCTTAGTTGAGCCGATATTTAACATACATGAAATAAAATCGGTATCCCATGTATATGAGCTAATATGCCTTTATCACCTGTTCTGAGCTACATATAATTGTAAAATTATAAACATAACCAATCACATCAAAACATTATTTGATGCTGAAAATAGTATCTCTTCCGTCAAAGGTTAATCCTGTGATTCCTAGGAGTTGCAAATCATTTTCAGTGGAAATTTACTTGAGCTGGCCTAAAAGGTAAGGGTTAAGGGAGTAAAAATGTTGTAGATATCAGTCGCACAGACATTTCATAAGTCTCAAGACGTATGGCATCTGTAAGCAGCAGTCCCATTGTATTTTGATTAGAATAGCTGTCCTACAGAAATGAGTACAAGAAAGAAAGAAGCAATTTCATCTCTTGTTGCCTTTAGGATCTTCAGGCAATAACTAGAAGCTTATTGAATGCTTTACCCCTGGCACTGCGTACATGGCTCCCAACTTTAATGAGTTTCTTTGTCATCATTTCACCTGCTGCAGGGGCAGTTAAAACAAGCTGCTCTACTTGTCATGGCTGATATGAAGTGTTGAACTTACAGTTGGGAAGAGAACATTGGAAATAAAATGGTTCGGTGTAAACAATAAATTGAGGTAGATCCATATTATGAAAGATCCTCATTTTTTTTAGTTTTTCTTTTGAAGAACTTCACAAATATTACAGAATGGTAACTTCTCAGTTGCCAGGACCATGTTGTTACCAGCAACTGGGCAGGTGGGAACAGCAGAGGTGTAAATGTAGACATATATTCTGGAACTTTGATTGACTGTATTTGGCATAAAAGAAAGACTTAGATTTATATAGCGCCTGCCACGACCGCTGGATGTCTCAAAGCACTTTACATCCAATGAAGTGTTTTTAGTGTGTAGTCACTGTTGTAATGTAGGAAACACGGCAGCCAATTTGCACATAAATGAGCTCCCACAAACAGCAATGTGATGAATGACCAAATAATCAGTTTTTGTTATGCTGATTGAGGGATAAACATTGGCCAAGACACAGGGAATAGCTCCCCTGCTCTTCTTCAAAATAGTTCCATGGGATCTTTTATGCCCACTCAAGAGAGCAGAAGGAGCCTCGATTTAACTCCAGGTGTGGCCTCACCAAAACCCTGTACAGCTTTAGCAGGACTTCTCTGCTTTTATACTCTATCCCCCTTGCAATAAAGGCCAACATTCCATTTGCCTTCCTGATTACTTGCTGTACTTGCATACTAACTTTTTGTGTTTCATGCACAAGGACCTCCAGGTCCCTCTGTACTGTAGCACTTTGCAATTTTGCTCCATTTAAATTATAATATGCTTTTCTATTATTTCTGCCAAAGTGGCTAACCTCACACGTTCCCACATTATACTCCATCTGACAAATTTTTGCCCACTCACTTAGCGGGCCCAAGTTTCCACAGGATAAAAAAGGGGCGCCCCTCCGAGCTGGGTGCCCGTTTTTCGCGCCTAAAATGGCGCCAGAAAAAAAACGCGCTATTCTCAAGCGCTTTGCAGCTCCTTGTCTGTTTGGCGCGGCGCCCAGGGGGGCGGAGCCTACACTTGCGCCAATTTTGTAAGTGGGAGGGGGTGGGTACTATTTAAATTAGTTTTTTTCCTGCCGGCAACACTGCGCATGTGCGTTGGAGTGTTCGCGCATGCTCAGTGTGAAAAAAAACATTGCACTCGGCCATTTTTGTAGTTCTTTGTAGCTGTTTAATTTTTGAACATTTTTTTAATAAAATCACATTGCCATCAGCACCTCAGCACTGAGGCTACCCTTCTCACTGTCTCCTTCCCCTCCCTCCCCTCCGCGGCAACAAACAGCTGTCTCCTTCCTCTCCCTCCCCTGCGCGGCAACAAACGGCGGTTTCCTTCGAACGATGGCTGAAGCACTTTCACACAGGTAGGAAGATGGCTTATTTAATCTTTTCTTTGCTTATAAATGTTTATTCAGGTTGGATTTATTTGTATAATATTTGTAGAAGTATAAATAAGGATTGATTGTAGAATTTAATGACTTCCCCTCCCCCCCCCCCCTCGTTCTGGACGCCTAATTTGTAACCTGCGCCTGATTTTTTAATGTGTAGAACAGGTTTTTTCAGTTCTACAAAAATCTTCACTTGCTCCATTCTACTTTAGTTTGGAGTACCTTTTCACTGTGGAAACTTTGAAATCAGGCGTCAGTGGCCGGACACGCCCCCTTTTGAAGAAAAAATTCTGTTCTAAAGTAGAACTGTTCTACCTGACTAGAACTGCAGAAAAAAAAATGTGGAGAATTGCGATTTCTAAGATAGTCCGTTCTCCACCAGTTGCTCCTAAAAATCAGGCGCAAATCATGTGGAAACTTGGGCCCAGCCTGTCTATATCCCTTTGCAGATTTTTTGTGTCCTCACAATTTATTTTCCCACCCATCTTTGTATCATCAGCAAACTTGGCTACATTACACTCGGTCCCTTCATCCAAGTCATTAATATAGATTGTAAATAGTTGAGGCCCCAGTAACGATCCCTGCGGCACCCCACTAGTCACTGTTTGCCAACCGGAAAATTACCCATTTATCCCGACTTTCTGTTTTCTGTTAGTTTGCCAATCCTCTATCCATGCTAATATATTACCCCCAACGCCGTGAGCTTTTATCTTGTGCAGTAACCTCTTATGTGGCACCTTATCAAATGACTTCTGGAAATCCAAATACACCACATCCACTGGTTCCTCCTTATCCACCCTGTTCATTATATCCTTAAAGAACTCCGGCAAATTTGTCAAACATGAATTCTCTTTCATAAAACCATGCTGACTCGACTTGATTGAATCCTGCTTTTCCAAATGTTCTGCTATTGCTTCCTTAATAGTGGATTCCAGCATTTTCCCAATGACAGATGTTAGGCTAACTGGTCTATAGTTTCCTACTTTTTGTCTGCCTCCTTTTTTAAATAGGGGCATTACATATGCGATTTTCCAATCCGCTGGGACCGCCCCAGAATCCAGTGAATTTTAGTAGATTACAACCATGCATCCACTATCTCTGCACCCACTTCTTTTAAGACTCTAGGATATAAGCCATCAGGTCCAAGGGACTTGTCTGGCTTTAGTCCCATTATTTTACCCAGTACTACTTCATTAGTGATAGTGAGTGTATTAAGTTCCTCCCTCCCTATAGTCCCTTGATTATCCACTATTAGGATGTTTTTAGTGTCTTCTACTGTGAAGACTGATACAAAATATTTGTTCAACGTCTCTGCCATTTCCCTGATTCCCATTATTAATTCCCTAGTCTCATCCTCCAGGGGACCAACATTTACTTTAGTCACTCTTTTCCTTTTTATGTACCTGTAAAAACTCTTACTATCTGTTTTTATATTTCGTGCTAGTTTACTTTCATAATCTATCCTCCCTCTCCAAATCATTTTTTTAGTCGTTCTCTGCTGGCTTTTAAAAATTTCCCAATCCTCTGGCCTCACACTAGTCTTGGCCACATTGTATGCCCTTGTTTTCAATTTGATCCCTTATTTCCTTAGTTACCCACGGATGGTTATCCTTTCTCTTACAGTCTTTCCTTCTTATTGGGATATATTTTTGTTGTGAGTTATGAATCATCTCCTTAAATATCTGCCACTGTTCATCAACCGTCCCATACCCTAGTGTATTTTCCCAGTCCACTTTAGCCAACTCTGCCCTCATACATTTATAGTCTCCTTTATTTAAGCTTGGGACACTGGTTTGAGAACCAACTTTTTCACCCTCCAACTGAATTTGAAATTCAACCATATTATGGTCACTCATTCCTAGAGGATCTTTTACTACGAGGTAATTTATTAATCTGCCTCATTACACAGTACTAGATCTAAGATAGCCTGCTCCCTGGTTGGTTCCGCAATGTACTGTTCAATGAAACTATCCCGGATACACTCGATGAACTCCTCCTCAAGGCTATCCTGGCCAATTTGCTTTACCCAATCAATATGAAGGTTAAAATCACCTATGAGTATTGCCGTTCCTTTATTACAAGCCTCCATTATTTCTTGATTTATACTCCATTCAACAGTGTAGCTACAAGGGGCCTATAGACTACACCCACCAGTGACTTTTTCCCTTTATTATTCCTTATCTCCACCCAAACTGATTAAACATCTTGATCCTCTGAACCAATATCGTTTCTCACTAATGCACCAATCCTATCCTTTATTAACAGTGCTATCCCATCTCCTTTTCCTTTCTGTCTGTCCTTCCGAATTGTCAAATACCCCCGACTATTTAGTTCCCAGTCCTGGTCACCTAGCAACCACACCTCTGTAATGGCTATCAGATCATACCCATTTGTATCTATTTGTGCCGTCAACTCATCTATTTTGTTATTTAGACAAAGAGCTTTTAAATTTGTTATTTTACCCATTTTTCCTGCTCATTTCCTCTCTCCTTCAAATTCACTTTCTACATTATTGCTTTCTAATTCCAGCTTTACTCCCCTCCCTACTGAATCTATTCTCAGGTTCCCATCCCCCTGCCAAGCTAGTTGAAACCCTCCCCAGCAGCACTAGCAAACCCCCCTGCGAGGATATTGGTCCCGGCTCTGTTGAGGTGCAACCCGTCCGGCTTGTACAGGTCCCACCTCCCCCAGAAGCGGTCCCAATGCTTCAGGAAACTAAAGCCCTTCCTCCTGCACCATCTTTCTAGCCACGCATTCAATCTGCTCTATCCTCCTATTTCTGTACTCACTAGCTCGTGGCACCGGGAGTAATCCAGAGATTACTACCTTTGAGGTCCTGCTTTTTAATCTCTCTCCTAGTTCCCTAAACTCTGCTTGCAGGACCTCATCCCTCTTTCTAGCTATCTCAGGACGGGTTAGGAGGGAGCACCAGTGAGGGGAACCAAGTGGCAGTGGCATCATTAGTTTATCTGTTCTCCGTTTCTTCATTTCCCTTTTTAATTGAAACAATTTTGTTTTCTTACATACAGATGGGTATTGGCACACTCTTCATTGCATGCAGTCGCAAGCAGCAAATCAGCTGAGGTTTAGGTCTACATGTCAAAGGAAAAGATAATTGTCCATCAAATAGTTTTCAGGATAAATGACAGTCAGGAAGCTGAAGCATGAAGCATTTATCGATCTCCTGCCTAAAGAAGCTCTGACTGACAGTTCTTTGATCTGGAATCTTTATTCTGGTACATTAGTGATCAACAGCAGTCTATATTGTCGAGATCTTCAATGTGCGCTGAAGAAAGCTGGATTAGAATAACGAATCTTGCTATGCGTGTTTGAGCCAGGGCAGTGTCCAGTGGTATAGGACTATTGGACGACTGGATATTAGTTGGAACAATATTAGAGGATATTTTCCCCTTTTGAAACTCGAGTTTTAATCTCACCTTTTTTTATGGCAACAAATAGAAATGTAAATTATTATTGTTTTCCCACTGGACGAGCTTGCTTTAATAAGATTTCAGCAGACATTTTAGAGTCAGAGGTGTTCAAAATCATGAATAGTTTTAATAAAGCAAATAAGGAGAAACTGTTTCCAGCGGTAGAAGGGTCGGTAACCAAAGTACACCTTTTTAAGGTGATTGGCAAAACAAGCAGAGATAACATGAGAACACTTTATTTATACAGTGAATTGTTGTGATCTGGAATGCACTACCTTAAAGGGCAATGGAAGCAGATTCAATAATAATATTCAAAACAGAATTGGATAAATACTTGAAGGGAAAATCATTGACAGGACTCTGGGGAAAGAACAGGGAGTGGTATTAATTCAATAGCTCTACCAAAGAGTTGTCACAGGCATGATGGGCCGAATGGCCTCACTTTGTGCTGTCTCATTCGATGATTCTAATCTATGAAGTAATGGACAAAGACAAAAAGGTAAGGAAAGACTTACATTTCTACAGTGCCTTTCACGACCACTGGACATCACAAAGTTCTTTACAGCTAATGAATTACTTTTTTGGAGTGTAGTCACTGTTGTAATGTAGGAAATGGGGCAGTCAATTACCGTACAGCAAGCTCACACAAACAGCAATGTGATAATGACCAGATAATCTGTTTTTGTTATGTTGAATGAGAGATAAATATTGTCCAGGGCACAGGGTACAACTCCCCTGCTCTTCTTTGAAATAGTGCCATGGGATCTTTTACATAAGAACATAAGAATTAGGAACAGGAGTAGGCCATCTAGCCCCTCGAGCCTGCTCCGCCATTCAATAAGATCATGGCTGATCTGGCCATGGTAGATCACCTGATAGAGCAAATGGGACCTGGATTTAATGTCTCATCTGAAAGACAGCACCTCCAACAGTGCAGCACTCGCTCAGCACTGCACTGGAGTGTCAGCCTAGATTTTTGTGCTCCAGTCTCTGGAGTGAGACTTGAACCCACAACTTTCTGACTCAGGGGCGAGGGCACTACCCACTGAGCCACAGCTGACTCAGAGATAGCAATCTACATCCAAAGATTGTAAAACTATAGGATGTTAAGCAGAATAGCAAATGTGTACAGCCTGATTCACTGATACAGCCATGTTGGGTATTGACAGACTACTTTATAAGTCAATAGCTTTAAAATCAAAGTATTTGTTCAATAAAGTCTGAAATCAGTCACAACAATTATACTACATTTCAGGTTTTAAAAATTGTGCGCTTCATCCGCATATGCAGTTTGTATTGAAAATTATATTTTCAGTCCTGTTAGCCTAACATCTGTGGTTGGGAAAATGTTGGAGTCCATTATTAAAGACGCAGTAGCAGGACATTTGGAAAAACATAATTCAGTCAGGCAGGGTCAGCATGGATTTATGAAGGGGATTTATGCTGGAATTCTTTGAGGATGTAACGGACAGGGTGGATAAAGGGGAACCAGTGGATGTGGTGTATTTGGACTTCTAGAAGGCATTTGACAAGGTTACACATAAAAGATTACTGCACAAGATAAAAGTTCACGGGGTTGAGGGTAATATATCAGCATGGATAGAGGATTGGCTAACTAACAGAAAACAGAGAGTTGGGATAAATGGTTCATTCTCTGGTTGGCAATCAGTAACTAGTGGGGTGCTACAGGGATCAGTGCGGGCACCCCAACTATTTACAAGCTATATTAATGACTTGGAAGAAGGGACCGTAGCCAAGTTTGCTGATGATACAAAGATGGGAGGAAAAGCAATGTGTGAGGAGGACACAAAAAATCTGCAAAAGGACATAAGCAGGCTAAGTGAGTGGACAAAAATTTGGCAGCTGGAGTATAATGTTAGAAAGTGTGAGGTTATGCACTTTGAAAAAAAAATCAAAGAACAAGTTATTATTTAAATGGAGAAAGATTGCCAAATGTTGCAGTACAGCGGGACCTGGGGGTCCTGGTGCATGAAACATAAAAGGTTAGTATGCAGGTACAGTAAGTGATCAGGAAGGCCAATGGAATCGTGGTCTTTATTGCAAAGGGGATGGAGTATTAAAGCAAGGAAGTCTTGCTACAGTTATACAAAGTATTGGTGAGGACACACCTGGATTACTGTGTACAGTTTTGGTTTCCATATTTAAGAAAGGATATACTTGCTTTGGAGACAGTTCAGAGAAGGTTCACTAGGTTGATTCCGGAGATGAGGGGTTAGACTTATGAGGAAAGATTGAGTAAGTTGGACCTCTACTCATTGGAATTCAGAAGAATGAGAGGTGATCTTATGAGGGGGCTTGACAAGTTGGATACAGGAAGGATGTATCCACTGATAGGGGAGATTAGAACTAGGGGGCATAACCTTAGAATAAGGGGCCGCCCATTTAAAATTGAGATGAGGAGGAATTTCTTCTCTCAGTGGGTTGCAAATCTGTGGAATTCATTGCCTCAGAGAGTTGTGGAAGCTGGGACATTGAATAAATTTAAGACAGAGATAGACAGTTTCTTAATCAATAAGGGAATCAAGGGTTAGAAACATAGAAACATAGAAACATAGGAAATAGGTGCAGGAGTAGGCCATTCGGCCCTTTGAGCCTGCACCACCATTCAACAAGATCATGGCTGATCATTCACCTCAGTATCCCTTTCCTGCTTTCTCTCCATACCCCTTGATTCCTTTAGCTGTAAGGGCCATATCTAACTCCCTCTTGAATATATCTAATGAACTAGCATCAACAACTCTCTGCGGTAGGGAATTCCACAGCTTAACAACTCTCTGAAGAAATTTTTCCTCATCTCAGTCCTAAATGGCTTAGCCCTTATACTTAGACTATGTCCCGTGATTCTGGACTTCCCCAACATCGGGAACATTCTTCCTGCATCTAACCTGTCCAGTCCCGTCAGAATTTTATATTTTCTATGAGAACCCTCTCATCCTTTTAAACTCCAGTAATACAGGCCCAGTCAATCCAGTCTCTCCTCATATGTCAGTCCTGCCATCCCGGGAATCAGTCTGGTGAGCCTTCGCTGCACTCCCTCAATAGCAAGAATGTCCTTCCTCTGATTAGGAGACCAAAACTGAACACAATATTCCAGGTGAGGCCTCACTAAGGCCCTGTACAACTGCAGTAAGACCTCCCTGCTCCTATACTCAAATCCCCTAGCTATGAAGGCCAACATACCATTTGCCTTCATCACCGCCTGCTGTACTTGCATGCCAACTTTCAATGACTGATGCACCATGACACCCAGGTCTCGTTGCACCTCCTCTTTTCCTAATCTGCTGTCATTCAGATAATATTCTGCCTTCGTGTTTTTGCCACCAAAGTGGATAACCTCACATTTATCCACATTATACTGCATCTGCCATGCATTTTCCCACTCAGCTAACCTGTCCAAGTCACCCTGCAGCCTCTTAGCATCCTCCTCACAGCTCACACCACCACCCAGCTTAGTGTCATCTGCAAACTTGGAGATATTACACTCAATTCCTTCATCTAAATCATTAATGTATATTGTAAATAGCTGGGGTCCCAGCACTGAGCCCTGCAGCACCCCACTAGTCACTGCCTGCCATTCTGAAAAGGACTCGTTTATCCCGACTCTCTGCTTCCTGCCTGCCAACCAGTTCTCTATCCACGTCAGTATATTACCCCCAATACCATGTGCTTTAATTTTGCAAACCAATCTCTTGTGTTGGATCTTGTCAAAAGCCTTTTGAAATCCAAATACATCACATCCACTGATTCTCCCTTGTCCACTCTACAAGTTACATCCTCAAAAGTTTTGAGAAGATTTGTCAAGCATGATTTCCCTTCCATAAATCCATGCTGACTTGGACCGATCCTGTCACTGCTTTCCAAATGCGCTGCTATTTCATCTTTAATAATTGATTCCAACATTTTCCCCACTACTGCTGTCAGGCTAACCGGTCTATAATTACCCGTTTTCTCTCTCCCTCCTTTCTTAAAAAGTGGTGTTACATTAGCTACCCTCCAGTCCATAGGAACTGATCCAGAGTCGATAGACTGTTAGAAAATGATCACCAATGCTTCCACTATTTCTAGTGCTACTTCCTTAAGTACTCTGGGATGCAGACTATCAGGCCCCGGGGATTTATCGGCCTTCAATCCCATCAATTTCCCTAACACAATTTCCTGCCTAATAAGGATTTCCTTCAGTTCCTCCTTCTCACTAGACCCTCGGTCCCCTAGGATTTTTGGAAGGTTATTTATGTCTTCCTTCGTGAAGACAGAACCAAAGTATTTGTTTAACTGGTCCACCATTTCTTTGTTCCCCATTATAAATTCACCTGAATCTGACTGCAACTGACCTATGTTAGTCTTCACTAATTTTTTTCTCTTCACATAGCTATAGAAGCTTTTGCAGTCAGTTTTTATGTTCCCAGCAAGCTTCCTTTCATACTCTATTCTCCCCCTCCTAATTAAACCCTTTGCCTCCTCTGCTGTATTATAAAATTCTCCCAGTCCTCAGGTTTGTTGCTTTTTCTGGCCAATTTATATGCCTCTTCCTTGGATTTAACACTATCCTTAATTTCCCTTGTTAGCCACGGTTAAGCCACCTTCCCCATTTTATTTTTACTCCAGACAGGGATGTACAATTGTTGAAGTTCATCCATGTGATCTTTAAATGTTTGCCATTTCCTATCCACCGTCAACACATTAAGTATCATTCGCCAGTCTATTCTAGCCAGTTCATGTCACATACCATCGAAGTTACCTTTCCTTAAGTTCAGGACCCTAGTCTCTGAATTAACTGTGTCACTCTCCATCTTAATAAAGAATTCTACCATATTATGGTCACTCTTCCCCAAGGGGCCTCGCACAACAAGATTGCTAATTAGTCCTTTCTCATTACACATCACCCAGTCTAGGCTAGTTGGTTCCTTGACATATTGGTCTAGAAAACCATCCCTAATACACTCCAGGAAATCTTCCTCCACTGTGTTGCTACCAGTTTGGTTAGTCGAATCAATATGTAGATTAAATTCGCCCATGATAACTGCTGTACCTTTATTGCACGCATCCCTAATTTCTTGTTTGATGCTGTCCCCAACCTCACTGTTTGGTGGTCTGTACACAACTCCCACTAGCGTTTTCTGCCCTTTGGTATTCCGTAGCTCCACCCATACCGATTCCACATCATCCAAGCTAATGTCTTTCCTTACTATTGCATTAATTTCCTCTTTAACCAGAAACGCCACCCACCTCCTTTTCCTCCCTGAATGTTGAATACCCCTGGATATTGAGTTCCCAGCCTTGGTCACCCTGGAGCCATGTCTCCGTGATGCAATTACATCATATCTGTTAACTGCTATCTGCACAGTTAATTCGGCAACCTTATTATGAATACTCCTCGCATTCAGGCACAGAGCCTTCAGGCTTGTCTTTTTAACACACTTTACCCCTTTAGAATTTTGTTGTAATGTGGCTCTTTTTGCTTTTTGCCTTGGGTTTCTCTGCCCTCCACTTTTACTTTTCTTCTTTCTATCTTTGGCTCTGCCCCCATTTTACTTGCCTCTGTCTCCCTGCATAGGTTCCCATCTTAGTTTAACCCCTCCCCAATAGCACCAGCATATACTTCCCCGAGGAAATTGGTTCCGGTCCTGCCCAGGTGCAGACCATCCGGTTTGTACTGGTCCCACCTCCCCCAGAACCGGTTCCAATGTCCCAGGAATTTGAATCCCTCCCTTCTGCACCACTCCTCAAGCCATGTATTCATCTGAGCTATCCTGCGATTCCTACTCTGACTAGCAATCCTGAGATTACTACTTTTGAGGTCCTAATTTTTAATTTAGCTTCTAGCTCCCTAAATTTGTCTTGTAGGACCTCATCCCATTTGGGGAGTGGGCAGGGAAGAGGACCTGAGTCCATGATCAGATTAGCCATGATCTTATTAAATGGTGGAGCAGGCTCGAGGTGCCGAATAGCCTACACAGCAGCAGCCGGGGGTCGGTGGCAGTTCGGAAGCAGCTAGCTGCAGCTGCAGCAGGGTCAAAAGTAAGAAAGAAGTAAAAAGTAATCGACGGGTGACGTCACAGCCAAGAGGCTAAGTGATTGTCTGGTTGAGTGGTGAGTAGTTTTCTTTTTCTTTTCTCTTATTCTTAGCAGTAAGAAACGTTTGGCATTGTTGCCAAATTAAGTAATTTAAGGTTTAAGTCATGGCAGGAGAGCCCAGACCCATGTCATGCTCCTCCTGTACTATGTAGGGAATCAGGGATGCTTCCAGTGTCTCTGATGACTACATGTGCAGGAAGTGTATCCAGCTGCAGCTCCTGGCAGACTGCATTGTGGCACTAAAGCTGTGTATGGACTCACTCTGGAGCATCCGCGACGCTGAGGATGTCGTGAATAGCACGTTTAGTGAGTTGGTCACACCGCAGGTAAAGTTTACTCAGGCAGATAGGGAATGGGTGGCCATCAGGCAGAGCAGTGGAAGGAAGGTTGTGCAGGGGTCCCCTGCAGTCATCCCCCTCCAAAATAGATACACCACCTTGGGTGCTGTTGGGAGGATGATTCATCAGGGGAGGGGAGCAGGAGACATGTTCATGACACCATGGGTGGCTCTGCTGCACAGGAGGGAAGGAAAAAGAGTGGGAAAGCTATAGTGGTAGGGGATTCTATTGTACGGGGAATAGATAGATGTTTCTGCGGTCACAATCGAGACTTCAGGATGGTATGTTGACTCCCTGGTGCAAGGGTCAAGGATGTCTCAGAGCAGCTGCAGGACATTTTGCAGGGGGAGGGTGAACATCCTGTTGTCGTGGTGCATATAGGTACCAACGATATAGGTAAAAAACAGGATGAGGTCCTACAAGCTGAATTTAGGGAGCTAGCAGTTAAATTAAAAAGCAGGACCTCAAAGTTAGTAATCTCAGGATTGCTACCAGTGCCACATGCTAGTCAGAGTAGAAATAACAGAATAGCAAAGGTGAATATGTGGCTTGAGGAGAGGTGCAGGAGGGAGGGATTCAAATTCCTGGGACATTGGAACCGGTTCTGGGGGAGGTGGGACCAGTACAAACCGGACGGTATGCACCTGGGCAGGACCGGAACCAATGTCCTGGGGGGAGTGTTTGCTCGTGCTGTTGGAGAGGGATTAAACTAATATAGCAGGGGATGGGAACCTATGCAGGGAGGCAGAGGGAAGTAAAATGGGGGCCGAAGCAAAAGATAGAAAGGAGAAAAGTAAAAGTTGAAGGCAGAGAAACCCAAGGCAAAAATCAAAAAGGGCCACATTACAGCAAAATTCAAAAGGGACAAAGTGTGTTAAAAAGACAAGCCTGAAGGCTCTGTGCCTCAATGCGAGGAATATTTGTAATAAGGTGGATGAATTAACTGCGCAGGCAGCTATTAATGAATATGATATAATTGGGATTATGGAGACATGGCTCCAGTTTGACCAAGGCTGGGAACTCAACATCCAAGGGTATTCAACACTTAGGAAGGATAGACAGAAAGGAAAAGGAGGTGGGGTAGCGTTGCTGGTAAAAGAGGAAATTAACGCAATAGTAAGGAAGGATATTAGCTTGGATGATGTGGAATCTGTTTGTGTAGAGCTGCGGAATACCAAAGGGCAGAAAACGCTAGTGGGAGTTGTGTACAGACCACCAAACAGTAGTAATGAGGTTGGGGACAGCATCAAACAAAAAATTAAGGATGCATGCAATAAAGGCACAGCAGTTACCATGGGCGACTTTAATTTACCTATAGATTGGGCTAACCAAACTGGTAGCAATACAGCGGAGGAGGATTTCCTGGAGTGTCTTCGGGATGGTTTTCTAGACCAATATGTTGAGTAACCAATTGGAGGGCTGACCATCCTAGACTGGGTGATGTGTAATGAGAAAGGACTAATTAGCAATCTTGTTGTGCGAGGCCCCTTGGGGAAGAGTGACCATAATATGGTAGAATTCTTTATTAAGATGGAGAGTGACACAGTTAATTCAGAGACTATAGTTCTGAACTTAAGGAAAGGTAACTTCGATGGTATGAGATGTGAATTGGCTAGAATAGACTGGCAAATGATACTTAAAGTGTTGACGGTGGATAGGTAATGGCAAACCTTTAAAGATCACATGGATGAACTTCAACAATTCTTCTCTGGAGTAAAAATAAAACAGGGAAGGTGGCTCAACCGTGGCTAACAAGGGATAGTGTTAAATCCAAGGAAGAGGCATATAAATTGGCCAGAAAAAGCAGCAAACTTGAGAACTGGGAGAAATTTAGAATCCAGCAGAGGAGAACAAAGGGTTTAATTAGGTGGGGGAGAATAGAGTATGAGAGGAAGTTTGCTGGGAACATAAAAACTGACTGCAAAAGCTTCTATAGAAATGTGAAGAGAAAAAGATTAGGGAAGACAAATGTAAGTCCCTTGCAGTCACAATCAGGTGAATTTATAATGGGAACAAAGAAATGCCAGACCAATTGAACAAATACTTTGGTTCTGTCTTCACGAAGGAAGACACAAATAACCTTCCAGAAATACTAGGGGACTGACGGTCTAGCGAGAAGGAGGAACGGAAGAAAATCCTTATTAGTCAGGAAATTGAGTTAAGAAAATTGATGGGTTTGAAGGCCGATAAATCCCCAGGGCCTGATAGTTTGCATTCCAGAGTACTTAAGGAAGTAGCCCTAGAAATAGTGGAAGCATTGGTGATCATTTTCCAACAGTCGATTGACTCTGGATCAGTTCCTATGGACTGGAGGGTAGCTAATGTAACCCCACTTTTTAAAAAAGGAGAGAGAGAGAAAACAGGGAATTATTGACCGGTTAGCCTGACATTGGTGGTGGGGAAAATGTTGGAATCAATTATTGAAGATGTAATAGCAGCGCATTTGGAAAGCAGTGACAGGATCGGTCCAAATCAGCATGGATTTATGAAAGGGAAATCATGATTGACAAATCTTCTAGAAATTTTTGAGGATGTAACTCGTAGAGTGGACAAGGGAGAACCAGTGGATGTGGTGTATTTCCCACACAAGAAATTGGTGTGCAAAATTAAAGCACATGGTATTGGGGGTAATATATTGACGTGGATAGAGAACTGGTTGGCAGGCAGGAAGCAGAGAGTCGGGATAAATGGGTCCTTTTCAGAATGGCAGACAGTGACTAGTGAGGTGTCGCAGGGCTCAGTGCTGGGACCCCTGCTATTTACAATATGCATCAATGATTTAGATGAAGGAATTGAGTGTAATATCTCCAAGTTTGCAGATGACACTAAGCTGGGTGGCGGTGTGAGCTGTGAGGAGGATGCTAAGAGGCTGCAGGGTGACTTGGACAGGTTAGGTGAATGTGCAAATGCATGGCAGATGCAGTATAATGTGAATAAATGTGAGGTTATCCACTTTGGAGGCAAAAACATGAAGACAGAATATTATCTGAATGGCGGCAGTTTATGAAAAGGGGAGGTACAACGAGGCCGGGGTGTCACGGTACATCAGTCATTGAAAGTTGGCATGCAGGTACAGCAGGTGGTGAAGAGGGCAAATGGCATTTTGGTCTTCATAGCTAGGGGATTTGAGTATAGGAGCAGGGAGGTCTAACTGCAGTTGTACAGGGCCTTTTTGAGGCCTCACCTGGAATATTATGTTCAGTTTTGGTCTCCTAATCTGAGGAAGGACGTTCTTGCTATTGAGGGAGTGCAGCGAAGGTTCACCAGACTGATTCCCAGGAAGGCAGGACTGACATATGAGGAGAAACTGGATCGACTGGGCCTGTATTCACTGGAGTTTAGAAGAATGAGAGGGGATCTCATAGAAACATATAAAATTCTGACGAGACTGGACAGGTTAGATGCAGGAAGAATGTTCCCGATGTTGGGGAAGTTCAGAACCAGGGGTTACAGTCTAAGGATAAGGGGTAAGAGATTTAGGACCAAGATCAGGAGAAACTTCTTAACGAGTTGTTAACCTGTGGAATTCTCTACCGCAGAGAGTTGTTGATGCCAGTTCGTCAGATATATTCAAGAGGAAGTTAGATATGGCCCTTATGGCTAAAGGGATCAAGGGGTATGGAGAGAAAGCAGGAAAGGGGTACTGAGGTGAGTGATCCTGCACCTATTTTCTAGGTTTCTGTTTCTATGTTACTCCTGCTCCAATTTCTTATGTTCTTATATTTCAATTAATTTCTTTGCTATTTCTGGCTTTCTTTCCACTTCTTACTATTTATTTAAATAACCAAACTTAAAGATTTTCATTCTCCCATGATATGCAAACACTCAGCAGTTTATTGTTCAACAGTTTGATATGTGCCCCATGATACTCTGTCTGTAGTTAAAGCACTGGTGAGGGAGAAGCAATGAGACTTGGTGTGGTTGGTTCTTACTTCTGGTGAACATTAACACTGACCATTGATGAATAATTAATGAATAATTAATAATTCATTAACCATTAAGTCCATGCCGTTGAAGGAACCTTGCCCATTAAATCTGACACCAGACAAGTTAATGCAGCAATTGCAGCAAAGTCCATGTTGGTCAAATCCTTTTCCATGGTTGTATTAACTCCAGCTCAAGGGTGAGCTCATTTCTGGTTGGTTTAGCTTTCCCCAGTAGAAAACTGCTGTCCATTTCTCTGGAAGAGCGTTAACAAAATCTTAAATAAAGACTTGCATTTATATAGCACCTTTCACGACCACCGGACATCACCAAGTGCTTTGCAGCCAATGAAGCACTTTTGGACTGTAGTTCCTACATTACAACAGTGACTACATTCCAAAAGTACTTCATTGGCTGTAAAGCGCTTTGAGACACCCAGTGCTCGTGAAAGGTGCTATATAAATGCAAGTCTTTCTTTCTTTAAAAAGCAACAGCCCATTTTCAACAGCAAAAGCAATTCCAAGCTTTGCAACTTCCTTTTATGGGCCAGAAAGCAGGGAGTCGCAAAGAAAAAGGGGGGAAAACTGACGGTTTCATGTTACGTCCCACTTTCAGGCTGGTTTTAAACATCCATCCCTGCGTTCATTGCCCTTAAATGGTCGCAGAAAGCAGTCCCCATAATTTGCAGTGTCATTTCTGAAAATTTACAGCAAAATGAAACACTTGGAATGTCACTAAAAACAGCGCTGTGTTTCCTTAGGCTCTGCTTATAAGTCTTCCATAACTAAATACACTTCATCTACATATCATACTGCAACAGTGTAAGGTCAACCATTGGAGATATCAATCATTCTTCAAGAACTGATGCCCCTTGAATTCTTTTGTAAATCATTAGGTATTTCATGTGCTACATTTTGCCAATTACTATATATATTAATTTTGAAATGTTCTGTTTCTTCATTGAGTTTATGGTAACGTCCACTTTGATTTCTTTTCTAGTCGGCTTATGTGGGACTGTGGCTTTCAGCTGTTTCGAGCTATGACTAATGATACAATACCAAATATCGAGATGGGAAATGCTAGACCCACGTAGCTAATGATATGAATATATGATATAAGTGTGCTCTTACACATAAATGAATAAAGTCCCTCTAACCATTGTTTTAAGTGGTTCTTGTCTGCAACGTGAACCTCAGTGGCAACTTTTGGACTCGAGAGGCTTAATAATTTATACTTCAGTGCTAGAACTGGAAAGTGCTGTAATACATAGTGAAAAGCCAGTGAAGCTTCTGGGCGAAGGCTTGCATTGGAGACTGAGACATCTAGAAGGCTAATCTTCGGCAGGTTTTTCTTGAAGGTCTTAGCCACTCCTAAAATCTGGGCTGAGTCTAGATATTTTTGCCCAGAGCTGTCAGCTGAAGGCATATGCCGTAATATGAAATGAGCCTCGATTTCCCAGGATCCATCGGTAGCATTCAGTTGAACTGTGGAATATTGTCCTACTGACTTTAGCAGTTTCTGCTGAGTTGTTGAACAGAACTATTGGAAGAAAAGCCAGAGGAAAAAACATTCAAAAATTTTACTGAGGTAAAGCGTATATTGAGTATATTGTTAAACAAAGTGAAAGTGCAAGCCTGCATGTGCGTGTGTGAGAAAAAGAGAGAGGAGAAATTACTGACTTTACTGCTTGTACACCTGCTATAGCTTTGCTTTTGTGTTCCACAAACTTTACAATGTGTATTACACTGAGAGAAAGGGAGAGGGAGGGACAAATTCCAGAGTTCCTGCTTCGCCACTGGAAGTGCAGTTGGGTGAGACACCTGGCTGCTAATTCTAGATGTTCTTGACCCCATCCCAAATATTAATTTCCACATTCAGAGCAGAGAGTTGGTGCCTATAGAGGTACAACAGAAATGCTCACCCTGATGACCAAGCACCGGGAGATACCAAGACCCAAAAAGGACCATGGAAAAAGGGTCCATCTTTTTTTGGAATGCTGCTTAGGAAGCAAAAGGCCATCATTTCAGTTTTTTGATCCCCGTTGTGTCAAGCAGACCTAAAATCATACTAAGGTCTACTACAGGACCCGTGTCAGCTCTCAGAAGGTGTAGGTCTCACAAGTAGAGCACTGGCAAGAATTCCTGGGGTAACCTATGGATTCTCCCCAGACAAGCCCCCAAAGTCTAAGGGAATAGAATGAAAAATTATCCCTTCTATCCCCAAAATTATTTTAACATGGAGTGTAAATGGGGCCAAAATCCGGTGGAGGCAGGTTCCATTTCAAATTCTTGTCTTCACAGGTGACCCAACTGGGTTGCACTTTTATCCACCTGAGGAGATTGAACCCTAGAGTATCTTTCCTCATGCTATTTTGAGAAAAAAAATGAATTCAAATTTGAAGCAAACAGAAAACTTCTAATTGGAAATCCATTGTCACCCTGTGTTTTCTTGCCAGTTAGTAATTATAATGTTTACATTTTCTTGTATCCGTGAGACAGAGAAAATTAGCGATCCAGGAACCAATCAACAAACACAAATTCCAATATTTGCAGAGATCCCTTAGAAAGTCACAAACCAGCACTACCATACCCAGGGTTGCCCTCAACCAGTGCTATCAGGCCCATTCCCTCCTCACTCCTGACAGACACCAGGACTACATCAGTGAGCCAAATCTTACAGTCCTGCCCCCCACCCCCCACTGAAGTCTACCAAACCCCAGGTTCCTCCTACACAATGCTACCAAACCCACACATTTCTCTCTGAGGAACATTATCAGGAACTTAAATATCCTTGCTACTTTATGAAGGACCAGTTGCAAACTCACTGTTACACTACCAGGAAAAATTAATGTATATCTACCAGGTATTGGCTGCAAATTTACCACGACCCTGGATGTGAATACAGATGCAAAGCACTTTCCCACTAGATTATCAGACAGAACAGGTAAATATACCTTTTCCATTAGACTGTAATGGAATACAAATAGATAACTTCTCCGAGCAGCACAAATAAATCTGAAACAAATTGTGTTGTTGTGACTCCAACATCTATAATGTAATATATTTCCTATTCCGAGTTCCCTGAGAAGATAGATAAGCCTTTGATTTAACCTCCTTTGCAAGTTTAAAAGTAGCTGACTGGGATTCCCAGCTGAAGAAAGGACAGTGTCGGAGAAAAGGTAAGTGCCTTTATATGACTGCTTGGGGGCCAGGAGGAGCAAGAATGCTCCCCCCACCCCCAGCCCCGAAGCTCCCTCCTGGTCAGACGTCCCACCCTCCATAAAAAGACCCTTGGTTCAGCGATTGGACCCCCCCACACCCCTCCCCCCGCCCCGCCAGCCCGGGATCGGATTCCCTCCAGGGTCGGGGATGGGACCTACCTGTTTATGTGGCCTACTCTGCAGTCCTCCCTGCCTGACAGGAAGCCAGGCCTGCCAATCAGGCTGACTTCTGTGCGGGGAACCTGTCAAGGAGAAAAGACACAGACTGTGGAGATAAAACACCACAGCACGCGGGGAAATCCGGAATTCCGGGTTTCCTATCTGAAACTCTGCTCAACACCTACACTTCTCGCCCTTGTAACCATCCAGACCCACGTGTCTCAGTGAAGATTCTCCTCGCTGTTTCTTGATCCGCTCACAGAGGCCACAGATGCCCTGTAGAGGGCGCTATACTGGATCAGACAACAGATTAGAACAAGGCTCCGCTCATAAGCCCACAAAAGCTTATGTGAGCCGCTGTCAGTGAGGTGAATGGTGAGCGTTGTTCCTTTGCCACTGACTGCAAAATCCTCGAGTTCTTTAATGGGTGAGTGATCTGTTCTGCCACATTACCGCCGTGAAACACAAAAATCTCACAAGGATTCTGATATTCTACAGCTTTTGGCCTAAATGAGACAACTATTTCTAAATAATAGAGAAAGCAAATAAAGCACACAAAAATATATTGTAAAATAATTTCTGAAAGGCCCCGCAAGTTATAGGTTTCCGCATGTGCTGCGCCTTAACAGATCATCCATTCTGACTAGAAATTCACTTTCGCTGGTGCAGAGTTGGGCTATTTGCCCAACTACTGCCCAGCACTTACCCACAAAACCCTTATTCCTCGTAAAAGCAGGCGTAAGGCCTGCTTTCACCAGCGTAAGGATGCATTTAAGGGGAGGCTAGACAAGCATATGAGAAGAAGGGAATAGAGGGTTATGCTGATAGATTTAGATGAGGAAAGAAGGGAGGAGGCTCGAGTGGAACATAAACGCCGGCGTGGACTGGTTGGGCCAAATGACCTGTTTCTGTGTCATATATCCTATGTAATCCTATATAATCCTGTTATAAATCTTAAATTACATTTTTTTTTTAAAGAACTTAAAAGTTTATACAAATATTGACCTGGGTTAAAATGTTTAAAATTATTTTTCAAAAAAATAAATTTTTATTGCATTTGCTGCAACGAAAGAACTTTTAATTAAATTTGAAAATCAGAACAGTTTTTATTTTTCTTACAGTTGTCAAAATTGTTTAATTATTTGGGGATTCCAGTAGGGTTTATGGGGATTCTGTTCATAAATGGAATCCTCCTTTCACATTGGAGGACCTGGCCCATGTGATCCCAGGAATGCTTCCGAACCGCCTGCATCCCTGGGATTTTGGGCCTGGAGGCCTAAGATTGGAACTCTCTGCAGCTTTGGAGCAAGGAGATAAGTTCCTCGATCTTTCCCGTGTCAGAGGCATACTCCAGAGATATGCCTCCGACCGCAAGTTCGGGGCCACGAAAGCTAAATTGAGCCTGGCTGAGATTAGGCTAATGTAAAGCCCAGTGTTACATTCATAGTTTACCCCTGACACCATGTGCTATTTGTAATTTGTGCCAGCATCAATATTTCATATCTAGTCAATTCCCCTCCTGAGCCCAGTATAAAATCAATGCCCAATTTATTATTTAACCTTACTGTGCTTTCTTACACCGAATAATTACACGAATGGATGATGTTGGAATAGACATAACATTTTTTGAAACGATTTTAGGGGACCAAAATGTACGCCCATGCATGAAGCCGTAAACCCCAGCCCAAATTGAGGGAGTGCATGATGTGGAGTGACCCATTGGCATTCCAAGAGCATCTCAACAATGACCATCCCAATCCTCCCCTGTACACAGCTACTCCACTGGAGGTCCAACCCTTCCCTCTCTGAGCCAAGAGTCATTCACTGTGTCCAATTATTGTGCCTCTCACTGCCGTAAAGGATGAGAACAGGGAAAGTCATTGGAAGTATGTGTATGTGAATTTTCAGTCTTTCCAGACTGAAGATAATGTAAGTATAAATCAATCTTCAGCTCCAATGAGAGTCAAGATACATCAAAAATAAGGTAATCAAGTCTGTCTGGGATTTATTGGCCGGGATTTTGCCAGCACTCTGAGAGTAGTTTCGGAGGCAGGTCCGCTGTCAAAATCTAAAAGATTGACAGCGGAGTGGAATCCCGCTCTGAACCTGCCTCCTTGTCAGTTTCCCAAGTGCCGGGTCTGCCCGTGCTTTGCAAACTCGGCACTAAGCGGCGGGTCAGGTAATTGAAATACTTAAGAAGCTGTTTAAAGGTATTTAAGCAGCATTTTACCAGCTACTAACTATTTTTCTAACTTTTTGACGACTTTTACTCTGCTCAGGGATCACGACAGTATAAAGCTACCATTTCACAGCTGTTCACTTTCCAATGTTAGAAGCTGGAGTCTTCAGGATTTGAAATAAACTTTTCAGCTTTCGGAAGGTTGGAAGTGTTCGGAGTAAACTCTCTGTCTAGTGTCACCTCCTTGGAGCAACCTCTCACACCATTGACAGATCGCTTCTGTCATCTCAACGTCACCTACCATCTATTACATTCGCAAGAGTGCCCTTAAAAGGTCTCACCTTGGTCCTCAGAATCCCACCATGATCAGCCCCAACACCAACACCACTAAACACACCAGCATCACCAACAACCACACCAACATTATCCACAATCACCTAATGCTGCACAGGACACAGGGTATCAGCACATGATCACATTGCTGCCCGGGAGGCCAGGGATGGTTTCACCATGGCCATATTTACTTCACTTGATGCTGTACACTCTGGTTGCCAGGTTGACACCACCCCAAACCAACACCATAACACATCCCTACAATGGCCAAGCCATTCCTTTCACACTCATCACCATTGCAGGGGGTTACCGTTATGTCTCACCATTCACTGCAACTCACTAAGTCACTTCCAAAGGAGCACACAGATCTATCCAAAAAAGCAAAGTGTTCAAAATAAAGATTTTAATGTTTGACAACACATTGGCAGCAACTTTACATGAACATTGGCTAAAAGATCCAAGTACCTACCTTTGTGTGTTGTTAGTTGGTATGGTTGGACGAGGCTGAGGGTGAGTGTGAGAGGTGGCTAGTGAAATGGAGATGTGATAATGTAGATAGAGAGAGAAAGGGATGAGTGGAAGTGCAAGGTGAGATGGTGTGAGTAAGGATGTGCAGGAGTAGGGTAGGGAAGGCAGAGTGATGGGGATGTGATGCGAGGCACAGTAGGATGAGGTTCCTCCTGACAACATTCCCACTTGTGCCCTCCTGTGCTATGTGCAACCAGGCTGCATTGGTGTCCTGGAGAGGTGTCTTCCGCCTATTGGAAGGGAAGGGATCCTCCCTCGTACTGTGACTCCCTCCATAAGCATCTGGAAGGAGTCATGGGAGAGCCTGGGTGCAGCCGTGCATGTTTGTGCGGTGCTTGCCAGTGTTTGCGGCACCTCAATGCTGCAGGGCACTGACTACACAACTGTCAAAATAAATGTGGGCATGGTCCCTTTAAGGAAACCGGCTACTGACGCATCATCAAATGACGTCATCAGAACGATTTCCTTTTAATTGGCCGGAACCTCGCAGGGCGGGCTTAACAAACCGAATCTGGGCAAAATCACTTCAACAGAGCGGGCTGCAACTGTGAGTGGTATTCTAATCCTCACCCGAAGTTGCCCCGGTAGGAAAAATCGCAGTCATTATCTTTAGCGTGAATGAGTTTTGGGGTCTTTAATAGGGCCTCATTACAGCTCTTTGTTGGCAGAATTCACTCTGAAACCTGGGAACTCCCCCAGCTATACTCTTGACATGGGGAAGGGGTATGCTGGTAGATGATTCACCCATGCCCCCTCCACTAGAATTTCTCCTAAGAGCACAAATGGTTTGGAATCTTATGCAGAACAGGTCCTGCCCCATTTTCTTTAAATTCGGCACTGGTGAAATATGGCCCGTTCTCAGTAACCAGTATGTTAGGCAGGCCGTGGGTGGCAAACATGACCCTCAGGCTTTCAATGGTGGCGGTGGCAGTGCTTCCCGACATTATTTCACATTCAATCCATTTTGAAAAAGCATCCACCACCACCAGGAACATTTTACCGAGAAACGGGCCCACATAGTCATCATGGATCCTCGACCATGGTCTGGAGGGCCAGGACCACAAACTTAGTGACGCCTCTCTGGGCGCATTGCTCAACTGAGCACACACGCTGCATTGCCGTACACAGGACTCTAAGTCAGAGTCGATATCGGGCCACCACACGTGGGATCTGGCTATCGCTTTCATCATTACTATACCCGGGTGTGTGCTGTGGAGATCCGAGATGACGTCTCCCTGCCCTTTTTGGGTAGCACTACGCGGTTACCCCACAACAGGCAGTCTGCCTGAATGGACAGCTCGTCCTTTCGCTGCTGGAACGGCTTGATTAGCTCTTGCATTTCAACGGGGATGCTGGCCCAGCTCCCATGCACTACACAGTTTTTTACGAGGGACAGCAGAGGATCTTGGCTGGTCCAAGTCCTAATCTGGCGTGCCATGACAGGTGATTAATCATTTTCAAATGCTTCCATGACCATCAACAAGTCTGCGGGCTGCGCCACCATCAACAAGTTTGCAGGCTACGCCATTTCTACCCCCGTGGTGGGCAATGGTAGCCGACTGAGAGCATCCACACAGTTCTCGGTGCCTGGCCTGTGGCAGATGGTATAGTTATACGCTGATAGCGCGAGTGCCCACCTTTGTATGCGGGCTGAGGCATTAGTATTTATCCCCTTGTATTAAGCGAACAGGGATGTGAGGGACTTGTGATCGGTTTCCAGCTCAAATTTGAAGCCAAATAGGTACTGATGCATTTTCTTTACCCCGAACACACATGCTAATGCCTCTTTCTCAATCATGCTGTAGGCCCTCTCGGCCTTAGACAAGCTCCTGGAGGCATAGGCGACAGGTTGCAACTTCCCCACAACGCTAGCTTGTTGTAATACTCAGCCGACTCCGTACGACGATGCATCACATGCGAGCACAAGTCTTTTACACGGGTCACACAATACAAGCAGCCTGTTGGAGCATAAAATGTTTCTGGCCTTCTCAAAAGCAATTACTTGGTTTTTTCCCCATACCCAGTTCTGACCTTTACGCAATAACACATGCAGGGGCTCTAAGAGAGTGCTTAACCCCGGTAGGAAGTTACCAAAATAGTTGAGGAGTCCCAGGATCGACCGCAGCTCCGTGACGTTCTGTGGCCTGGGCACATTCCTGATAGCCTCTGTCTTGGCGTCTGTGGGCCGAATGCCGTCCGCCGCAATCTTTCTCTCCAAAAACTCCACTTCTGTTGCCATGAAGACGCATTTCGACCTCTTCAGCCGCAGCCCTACGCGATCCAGTCGCTGGAGGATCTCCTCCAGGTTTCGTAGGTGCTTGACGATGTCCCCGACCCATGACCAACTTGTAGTCCTGAAAAACTACCGTGCGTGGTACCGACTTGAGTGGGCTCTCCATGTTTCTCTGGAAGATCGCTGCAGTCGACCGAATTCCAAATGGGCATCTGTTGTAGATGAACAGTCCCTTGTGTGTGTTGATGCAGGTGAGGCCCTTCGAAGACTCCTCCAGCTCCTGCATCATGTAGGCCGAAGTCAGGTCAAGCTTGGTGAATGTCTTGCCTCCTGCCAGCGTCGCAAATAGGTCGTCTGCCTTAGGTAGCGGGTATTGGTCCTGTAGCGAGAAACGATTAATAGTTACTTTATAATCGCTGCAAATCCTGACCGTGCCATCACTTTTGAGTACTGGAACAATCGGGCTGGTCCACTCGCTGAATTCCACTGGGGAGATTATGCCCTCGCGTTGCAGCCTGTCCAGCTCGATTTTCACTCTCTGCCTTATCATGTGAGGTACCACTCGCGCCTTGTGGTGAATGGGTCGTGCCTTTGAGACCAAGTGAATCTGCCCCTTCGCCCCGGAGAAGTTTCCAATGCCTGGCTCAAAAAGGGAAGGAAATTTGTTAAGAACCTGGGTACATGAGGCCTCATCGACATGTGATAGCGCTCGGATGTCATCCCAGTTCCAGCGGATTTTTCCCAGCCAGCTCCTTCCAAGCAGTTTGGGGCCATTGCCCGGGACAATCCAGAGTGGCAGTTCATGCACTGTGCCCCCGTAGGTGACCTTGACCATGGTGCTGCCCAGGACAGTGATGAGCTCTTTGGTGTATGTTCTCAGTTTCGTGTGGATGGGGTTCAGGGCTGGTCTGAGTGCCTTGTTGCACCATAGTCTCTCAAACATCTTTTTACTCATGATGGATTGGCTAGCACCAGTGTCCAGTTCCATGGCTACGGGTAAGCCATTCAATTTTACATTTAGCATTATAGGTAGACGTTATGTCAAAAATGTGTGCACCCCATGTACTTCAGCATCTGCCTCCTCTCTCTGAGGCTCGAAATTACCATGGACTGATCTTCCTCTGCCACGTGGTGGTTAGCAAGTTTTGAAGAGCTTGCAGCTCGTCTGCAAGCTCGTTGGAGTTGCCCCATTGTTCCACAGCTCTTGCAAACATACCCTTTGAAATGGCATGAATAGGCTGAATGGAAGCCTCCACAACGCCAACAAGTTGTGAATTGCCTTGCATTCATTCTTTGTTGCGTATTCTGAGTCATCTGGACCACCTGAGGCCTGCTGGCAGTTGCAGACTCGTGGTTTCTGCCCTGTACATTTCTGCTCGCAAACACAGTTCCAGTTAATTTATAAGCATTGCTAGCACTTGTGTGCTGAGAGATTTGTTTGGTGTTATCACTGGTGGACATAAACGCCTATCCTATCGCAATGGCCTTACTGAGGGTTGGTGTCTCTAAAGTCAAAAGTTTTCATAGGATGGTCTCGTGGCCAATGCCCAGTACAAAAAAGTCTCTGAGCATCTGCTCCAGGTAGCCATCAAACTCACATTGTCCTGCAAGGTGCCTTAGCTCAGCGACGTAGCTCGCCACTTCCTGACCTTCAGATCGCTGGCACGTGCAGAACCGATACCTCTCCATCAGCATGCTCGCCCTCCTGTTAAGATGCTCCCAAACCAGTGTACACAGCTCCTTATATGACTTATCTGTGGGTTTCACCGGAGCCAGAAGATTCGTCATGAGACTGTAGGTCGGTGCCCCATAGACTGTGAGGCAGACCGTGAGGAGGACCGCTCTCCTTTTTGCAGCGCTTCCTTCTCCATCCAGCTCGTTGGCTACAAAGTACTGGTCTAGCCGTTCGACATAGGCTTCCCAGTCCTCATCCTCCAAGAACTTCTCCAGGATGCTTACAGTTTGCTGCATCTTTGCGTTGGATTCGTATACTCGTCGCCAGTTATTATAGAAACATAGAAACATAGAAAATAGGTGCAGGATTAGGCCATTCGGCCCTTCTAGCCTGCACCGCCATTCAATGAGTTCATGGCTGAACATTCAACGTCAGTACCCCATTCCTGCTTTCTCGCCATACCCCTTGATTCCCCTAGTAGTAAGGACCTCATCTAACTCCTTTTTGAATATATTTAGTGAATTGGCCTCAACAACTTTCTGTGGTAGAGAATTCCACAGGTTCACCACTCTCTGGGTGAAGAAGTTCCTCCGCATCTCGGTCCTAAATGGCTTACCCCTTATCCTTAGACTGTGACCTCTGGTTCTGGACTTCCCCAACATTGGGAACATTCTTCCTGCATCTAACCTGTCCAACCCCGTCAGAATTTTAAATGTTTCTATGAGGTCCCCTCTCATTCTTCTGAACTCCAGTGAATACAAGCCCAGTTGATCCAGTCTTTCTTGATAGGTCAGTCCCGCCATCCCGGGAATCAGTCTGGTGAACCTTCGCTGCACTCCCTCAATAGCAAGAATGTCCTTCCTCAGGTTAGGAGACCAAAACTGTACACAATACTCCAGGTGTGGCCTCACCAATGCCCTGTACAACTGTAGCAACACCTCCCTGCCCCTGTACTCAAATCCCCTTGCTATGAAGGCCAACATGCCATTTGCTTTCTTAACCGCCTGCTGCACCTGCATGCCAACCTTCAATGACTGATGTACCATGACACCCAGGTCTCTTTGCACCTCCCCTTTTCCTAATCTGTCACCATTCAGATAATAGTCTGTCTCTCTGTTTTTACCACCAAAGTGGATAACCTCACATTTATCCACATTATACTTCATCTGCCATGCATTTGCCCACTCACCTAACCTATCCAAGTCGCTCTGCAGCCTCACAGCATCCTCCTCGCAGCCACCCAACTTAGTGTCATCCGCAAATTTGGAGATACTACATTTAATCCCCTCATCTAAATCATTAATGTACAGTGTAAACAGCTGGGGCCCCAGCACAGAACCTTGCGGTACCCCGCTAGTCACTGCCTGCCATTCTGAAAAGTACCCATTTACTCCTACTCTTTGCTTCTTGTCTGACAACCAGTTCTCAATCCATGTCAGTACACTACCCCCAATCCCATGTGCTCTAACTTTGCACATCAATCTCTTGTGTGGGACCTTGTCGAACGCCTTCTGAAAGTCCAAATATACCACATCGACTGGTTCTCCCTTATCCACTCTACTGGAAACATCCTCAAAAAATTCCAGAAGATTTTTCAAGCATGATTTCCCTTTCACAAATCCATGCTGACTTGGACCTATCATGTCACCTCTTTCCAAATGCACTGCTATGACACAGATGAGACTGCACACAGGGAGGTTAAAGTAACAGTGACCTCAGTCTTTATTAAGACACTCTAGAGTGAGGAACAGGCCTTAGGAGCCGGCTTATATACAATGCTTCAGGGGATGTGCTCCCTGGTGGCGGAACATGGGAGTGCATGCTTTACAGATACACAACAACCATGAGGGATCTAGACAGAATAGATAGAGAGAAACCGTTCCCATCGGCAGAAGGGTCGACAACCAGAGGACACAGATTCAAGGTGGTTGGCAAAGTCGACATGAGGAAAAAGCTTTTTGTGCAGCGAGTGGTTAGGATCTGGAATTCACTGCCTGAAAGGGTGGTGGAGGCAGAGTCAATCGTGGTTTTCAAAAGGGAGTTGGATAAGTACCTGAAGAAAACAAAATTGCAGGGCTACGGAGAGTGGGACTAGCTGACGTGTTCTTTCAGAGAGCCTGCACAGGCTCGACGGACTGAATGGCCTCCTTCTGTGCTGTAACCATTCTATGATTCTATCGAGGAAAATTGAGCTGAAGAACTGTAAACTTCAGAGACCTTATTTCCTGAACTAAGTTTGCTTGGTTGTATGTATTTAATTTCTTTTAAGGTATTATACTTTGAATAAATGGAACCTTGCATGTGAGCGTATTGCCCTACCACCACTGATATCACAGAGCTAAGTCGACTACCTAACAGTCCAACTGGTTCCCCAGCATGAATTCTCATAGGACAGAGTCATAGATATCAGAGCCCAAGGTCTCTATGGAATCAGTTAACGAATTCCCAAGACAGCCCACAGCTGTGCAAAGTTACAGCGGCCAATCAAGAGAATCCCCTAGGAATTTCCATGTGGCTGTTTTTAATACGGGATCTGAAATTTATGCTCTGTATAACCCTAATTAACTACCTAACCCAAACCTCACCCTCTGAGGTGTTGTTCTGATTTTAAAAGTAAATTCTAATGAGTGACAAAGCAGGAATGGGGTACTGAAGTTGCATGTTCAGCCATGAACTCATTGAATGGCGGTGCAGGCTCGAAGGGCCGAATGGCCTACTCATGCACCTATTTTCTATGTTTCTATGTTTCTATGACAAAAGAGTTTCAATATTCTCATATTTGTGAGAGCTGAGAGGAACTAAAAGATCAGTTAAACATAGAAACCTAGAAATTTACAGTGCAGAAGGAGGCCATTTTGGCCCATCGTGTCCGCGACAGCCGACAAAGAGCAACACGGCCCTCGGTCAGCAGCCCTGAAGGTTACATATAAACCTATGAGCAATCATCATCATAGGCAGTCCCTCGAAATCGAGGAAGACTTGCTTCCACTCAAAAAGTGAGTTCTTAAGTGACTGTACAGTCCAATACAGGAATTACAGTCTCTGTCACAGGTGGGACAGACAGTCGTTGAAGGAAAGGGTGGGTGGGACTGGTTTGCCGCGCACTCCTTCTGCTGCCTGCACTTGTTTTCGGCATGCTCTCAGTGATGAGACTTGAGGTGCTCAGCCTCCTGGATGCTCTTCCTCCACTTAGGGCGGTCTTTGGCCAGGGACTCCCAGGTGCTGGTGGGGATGTTGCACCTTATCAAGGAGGCTTTGAGGGTGTCCTTGATTCGTTTCCTCTGCCCACCTAGGGCTCGCTTGCCATGTAAGAGTTCCCAGTAGAATGCTTGCTTTATGAACAATGTACAATGGTGGACAGGTAAAGAGCATCTGGCCCAACCAGTTCGACCCCACACAACTGCGACACCCAGTGCATCGCAACTTTTTACACTCCACCCGACACGGAGCCACGCGATCTCCTGGGACAGTCGTAAAAACAGATAAAAACCAATTGGGGATAAAAAAAAATCTGGGAAAATTCCTCTCCGACCCATCTACGTGATCGAAACTACTCCAGGAGATCACTCTGGCCGTATTAGATTCCCTGAATTACTTACCATCGGATCTGGCCAGCCAACAAGAGGTTATTTGGTCTCATCCCACTTACCAGCTCTAGGTCCTTAACCCTGCAAGTTATGGCACTTCAAGTGCACATCCAAGCACTTTTTAAATGTGGTGAGGGTTTCTGCCTCTACCACCTTTCCAGGAAGTGAGTTCCAGACCCCACAACCCTGCCTGAAGAAGCTTCTCCTCAAAGTCCCTCTAAACCTTCCAGCAACCACCTTAAACCTATGTCCCCTTTAATTGACACCTCCACCAAGAGAAATAGGCCTTTGCTATCCACTACATCCAGGCCCTTCAATACTTTGTACACCTCAATGAGGTCTCCCCTCAGCCTCCTCTGTTCCAAGGAAAACAAACCAAGCCTATCCACTCTGTCCTCATAACTAAGATTCTCCATTCCAGGCAGCATCCTCTTAAATCTCCTCTGCACCCTCTCCAGTGCAATCGCATCCTTCCTATAATACGGCGACCAGAACTACGCGCAGTATTCCAGCTGTGGCCTAACCAGTGTATTATATAATTTAAGCATAACCTCCCTGCTCTTATATTCTATGCCTCGGCCAATAAAGGCAAGCATTCCGTATGCCTTCTTAACCACCTTATCCATCTGGCTACTTTCAGGGATCTGTGGACAAGCACTTCCAGGTCCCTTTGCTCACCTACACTTATAAGTGGCCTACCATTTAATGAGTATACCCTTTCCTTATTAGCCCTCCCCAAGTGCAATACCTCACACTTCTCCGAAATAAATTCCATTTGCCACTGTTCTGCCCACCTGACCAATAGATTTATATCCTCCTGCAGTCCATGACTTTCTCTTCATTATCAACCACACAGCCAATTTTCGTGTCATCTGCAAACTTCTTAATCATACGCCCTATATTCAAATCTAGATCATTGATGTATACCACAAAAAGCAAGGGACCCAGTACTGAGCCCTGCGGAACCCCACTGGAAACATCCTTCCAGTCACAGAAACATCCATAAACCATTACCATATGCTTCCCACCTCTAAGCCAATTTAGGACGTTCTTGCTATTGAGGGAGTGCAGCGAAGGTTCACCAGACTGATTCCAGGGATGGCTGGACTGACATATGAGGAGAGACTGGATCAACTGGGCCTTTATACACTAGAGTTTAGAAGGATGAGAGGGGATCTCATAGAGACGTATAAGATTCTGATGGGACGGGACAGGTTAGATGTGGGAAGAATGTTCCCGATGTTGGGGAAGTCCAGAACCAGGGGACACAGTCTTAGGATAAGGGGTAGGCCATTTAGGACTGAGATGAGGAGAAACTTCTTCACTCAGAGAGTTGTTAACCTGTGGAATTCCCTGCCGCAGAGAGTTGTTGATGCTAGTTCATTGGATATATTCAGGAGGGAGTTAGATATGGACCTTACAGCTAAAGGGATCAAGGGGTATGGAGAGAAAGCGGGAAAGGGGTACTGAGGTGAATGATCAGCCATGATCATATTGAATGGTGGTGCAGGCTCGAAGGGCTGAATGGCCGACTCCTGCACCTATTTTCTATGTTTCTATGTTTGCCACTTTGCCCTGGATACCACGGGCTTTAACCTTCATGACCAGTCTACCATGTGGGACCTTATCAAAAGCTTTGCTAAAGTCCACATACACTACATTGTACGCACTACCCTCATTGACCCTCCTGGTTACCTCCTCGAAAAATTCAATCAGGTTAGTCAAACATGATCTTCCCTTAACAAATCCATGCTGACTGTCCCTGATTGATCCTTGCCTTTTTAAATGTAGATTTATCCTATTCTTCAGGATTTTTTCCAATAATTTTCCTACCACTGAGGTTAGTCTGACAGATCTGTAATTACTCAGCCTATTCTTTTCTCCCTTCTTAAACAAGGGTACTACATTAGCAGTCCTCCAATCCTCCGGCACCATGCCCAGATCCAAAGAGGACTGGAAAATAATGGTCAAGGCCTCTGCTATTTCCTCTTTTGCTTTGCTCAACAGCCTGGGATGCATTCCATCTGGGCCTGGGGACTTATCCACTTTCAAAGCTGCTAAACTCCTTAATACTTCTCTCTCACTATGTTTATTTCATCCAGAATTTCACACTCCTCCTCGATAGCAGTATCTTTGCCCCTTTCCTTTGTGAAAAAAGACGCAAAGTATTAATTAAGAACCATACCCACATCTACCGCCTCCATACAAAGATTACCCTCATTGTCTCTAATAGGCCCTATCCTTTCTTTAGTTATCCTCTTTGATCTTAATATATTTATGGAACATCTTTGGGTTTTCCTTGATTTTACTTGCCAAGAATTTTTCATGCTCTCTCTTAGCATTCCTAATATCCTTTTTTATTTCATCTCTGGACTTTTTATATTCCTCCAGAGATTCTACAATATTTAGCCATCGGTATATGACTGACATAAGCTTCCCTTTTTTTCTTTATCCTCCCTTGTAAGTCCCTAGACATCCAGGGGCTCTAGAATTGTTCCCATCCTTTTTCTTTAAGGGCATACGTTTGGCCTGAGCCCTCCAGATCTCCTCCTTGAATGCCTCCCACTGTTCCGACACTGATTTACCTTCAAGTAGCTGTTTCCAGCCCACTGTGGCCAAATCACTTCTCAACTTAGCAAAGTTAGCATTTCCCCAATTTGGGACTTTTATTCCTGATCTATCCTTGTCCTTATCCATAACTACTTTGAATCTGACTGAATTAAGGTCACTGCCACCCAAGTGCTCTCCCACTGATACCCATTCTACCTGCCCAGCTTCTTTACCCAAAATTAAATCCAGAACTGCCCCCTCCCGTGTTGGGCTTGTTACATACTGATTAATAAAGTTCTCTTGAATACATTTTAGAAATTCCGCACCCTCTATATCCTTCACACTAAATTTGTCCCAATCAATATTAGGATAGTTGAAATCTCCTACTATTACTGCCCTATAGTTTCTGGACTTCACAGAAATTTGCCAACATATTTGCTCTTCTATCGCCCTCCCACTGTTTCGGGGTCTATAATATACTCCCAGCAGGGTGACCGCCCCTTTTTTATTTTTCAGGTATTTTTTAAAAGGTGATAGCCTTACTAGACTTTAATATCCCCTTTAGCACGAGATGGGAACGGGATGGAGAAATTGGAAAATTGAGGGCTGCCTCATTTGTATTGAATAACGTTTAGATGTATAATGAATCGCTGACAAGAGTGAGCATTGCTGTGGAACTACCAGGTCAGTCATTTCACACCCAGCAGGAAATGAATGGGAAACCGATGAGTTTGCAAACTCTCAATTTTCCAGCCTGCACTTGCCCAGTGTCCACCGTGAGAAGCACTTGTGCCAGGATATTCTACCCTAACACATCTAAAAATGAACTGAGCATTCATCCTCTATAGATTACAGAAACAAAAACACAGACGCTCACAGAGAAACTGTGGATGTGTGTGTGCCTGTCTGTATTTCTGTGCACAATGAAACATGTTGCTCATTGATTTTATCGCTAAATGCCTGCAAAGAATTATTTTTTGCGCATTTATAATGCGACATATGTTTAGAAAATAGGTTGGAACTGTGGGACACTTCAATATTTACAGGATGCTTTCAGAGATTAGAATCCTTCAAGCCTGCACCAGCTCCCCTGCAGAGCAACCCAGCTAATCCCACTCCCCCACCTCCCAGCAGCTTTCCTTCCTTTAAATATTTACCCAATTCCCTCCCGAAAGGCCACCATTGGATCTGCATCCCATCAGGCAATGCCCTCCAAGTCCTAACCACTCGTTGTGCAAATGTTCTTTCCTCATGTCGCCTCTGGTTCCCTCACCAATCACCTCAAATCTGTGCCCTCTCTTTAACAAACTCAATTGTCTTTGATGTCACTCTTCTTATTTTTATGCAGAAATTTTGCTGCAGCCTTCAAAGAATTATGAATCCATGAGCATGGGTAAAGAATAGGCAGGTGTTCCTCTCCGAAGTCTGGGGAATGTTCATTTTCCAGGCACAAAGGTGAAAAAAAAGGAGCCAGAGACCCTGTGAGCTTGAGTCGCTGCTCTCTTCACCAGGGGATCTCCTGGGGTTGGAGGCAGAATACTCCCGCCTGGAGCAGCACAAGCCAAGGTGGCTGTGGAAATGAAGAAGGCCTAGGGGATGTTTTGCCTTATTCGCTCCACAACTGCTGGGCGTGTGCCCAAGTGCGGGGACACCCAGAAGATATTGGTGCTATCCCTTGTGCCCAGCCCCTCTTAGATTGGAGGATCTGAAGGGACAACAGCAAAGCTAGGGAGACCGATAAAAGTATGAGCATTGTTTCACAGGGAACCATGGATCTTCAGGGCTGGAGGCCTTGCAGTTGCTGCTTTTGGACAAAAACCAGAATGCCCCTTGGCTTGCGGCTATTACCGTTGCTGCAGGCCTGTCGAGCTGGATGTCTGCTCTCAAATCTGGGCACAGGACCTGCCAAGGGCAATGTTAATGACCTTGGACTTGGAAATCCAGATAGGTTCAGGTCATGTTACATAAAACATAAGAAATAGGAACAGGAGTAGACCATACGGCCCTCGAGCCATTCAATAAGATCATGGCTGATCTGATCATGGACTTAGCTCCACTTCCCTACCCGCTCCCCATAACACCTTATCCCTTTATCGTTTAAGAAACTGTCTATTTCTGTCTTAAATTTATTCAATGTCCCAGCTTCCACAGCTCTCTGAGGCAGCGAATTCCACAGATTTACAACCCTCTGAAAGAAGAAATTTCTCCTCATCTCAGTTTAAAATGGGCGGCCGCTTATTCTAAGATCGTACCCTCTAGTTCTAGTCTCCCCCATCAGTGGAAACATCCTCTCTGCATCCACCTTGTCAAGCCCCCTCATAATCTTATATGTTTCGATAAGATCACCTCTCATTCTTCTGAATTCCAATGAGTAGAGGCCCAAACTACTCAACCTTTCCTCATATGTCAACTCCCTCATCCCCGGGATCAACCTAGTGAACCTTCTCTGAACTGTCTCCAAAGCAAGTATATCCTTTCGTAAATATTGAAACCAAAACTGCACGCAGTATTCCAGGTATGGCCCCACCAACGTCCTGTATAACTGAAGCAAGACTTTCCTGCTTTTATACTCCATCCCCTTTGCAAAAAAGGCCGAGATTCCTTTGCCCTCCCTGACCACTTGCTGTACCTGCATACTATCCTTTTGTGTTTCATGCACCAGGACCCCCAGGTCCCGCTGTACTGTGGCACTTTGCAATATTTCTCCATTTAAATAATAACTTGCTCTTCGATTTTTTTCTGTCAAAGTGCATGATGGGGTGGACCATACTTTGGACGAGCTCTGTTTGAACTGCAGCCAGACATGGGAGAGGGGGACAGGGAGGGGGAGGGGGGAGGACGGTGAGAAGGGTGAGGAGATGTGAGGAGGGTGAAGGGGGAGAGGGGGCTGAGGTGGGTGAGGGTGTGAGGTGGGTGAGGGTGTGAGGAGGGTGAGGGTGTGAGGGGGTGAGGGGGTGAGGAGGGTGAGCGGGTGAGGAGGGGGCTGAGGTGGATGAGGGGGTGAGGAGGGTGAGGGGGTGAGGAGGGTGAGGAGGTGTAGGGGGTCAGGAGGGTGAGGGGGGTGAGGTGGGTGAGGGTGTGAGGAGGGTGAGGGGGTGAGGGGGTGAGGAGGGTGTAGGGGTGAGGAGGGTGAGGAGGTGTAGGGGATCAGAGGGTGATGGGGGTGAGGTGGGTGAGGGTGTGAGGAGGGTGAGGGGGTGAGGGGGTGAGGAGGGTGTAGGGGTGAGGAGGGTGAGGGGGTGAGGGGGGGTGAGGAAGGTGAGGAGTTGTAGGGGGTTTGGAGGGTGAGGAGGTGAGGAGGATGAGGAGGTGTAGGGGGTGAGGAGGGTGAGGAGGGTGAGGAGGTGTAGGAGTGAGGGGGGTGAAGGGGGTGAGGAGGGTGAGGAGGGTGAAGGGGGAGAGGGGGCTGAGGTGGGTGAGGGTGTGAGGTGGGTGAGGGTGTGAGGAGGGTGAGGGTGTGAGGGGGTGAGGGGGTGAGGAGGGTGAGCGGGTGAGGAGGGGGCTGAGGTGGATGAGGGGGTGAGGAGGGTGAGGGGGTGAGGAGGGTGAGGAGGTGTAGGGGGTCAGAGGGTGAGGGGGGTGAGGGGGTGAGGAGGGTGAGGGGGTGAGGGGGTGAGGGGGTGAGGAGAGTGAGGAGGTGTAGGGGTGAGGAGGTGCAGGGGTGAAGGGGGTGAGGAGGTGAGGGGGTGAGGGGGGTGAGGGGGTGAGGGGGTGAGGGGGGTGAGGGGGTGAGGAGGGTGAGGAGGGTGAGGGGGTGAGGGGGTGAGGAGGGTGAGGAGGTGTAGGGGTGAGGAGGTGTAGGGGTGAGGGGGGTGAGGAGGTGTAGGGGTGAGGGGGGTGAGGGGGTGAGGAGGGTGAGGAGGTGTAGGGGTGAGGAGGATGAGGAGGTGTAGGGGTGAGGAGGGTGAAGAGGTGTAGGGGTGAGGGGGGTGAGGGGGTGAGGGGGGGTGAGGAAGGTGAGGAGTTGTAGGGGGTTTGGAGGGTGAGGAGGTGTAGGGGTGAGGAGGGTGAGGGGGTGAGGGGGGGTGAGGAAGGTGAGGAGTTGTAGGGGGTTTGGAGGGTGAGGAGGTGTAGGGGTGAGGAGGATGAGGAGGTGTAGGGGGTGAGGGGGTGAAGAGGTGTAGGGGTGAGGGGGGTGAGGGGGGTGAGGAGGTGAAGGGGTGAGGAGGGTGAGGAGGGTGAGGAGGTGTAGGAGTGAGGGGGGTGAAGGGGGTGAGGAGGGTGAGGAGGTGTAGGGGGTCAGAGGGTGAGGGGGGTGAGGGGGTGAGGAGGGTGAGGGGGTGAGGGGGGTGAGGAAGGTGAGGAGGTGTAGGGGGTTTGGAGGGTGAGGAGGTGTAGGGGTGAGGAGGGTGAGGAGGTATAGGGGGTGAGGGGGTGAAGAGGTGTAGGGGTGAGGGGGATGAGGAGAGTGAGGAGGTGTAGGGGGTTTGGAGGGTGAGGAGGTGTAGGGGTGAGGGGGGTGAGGAGGTGTAGGGGGTTTGGAGGGTGAGGAGGTGTAGGGGTGAGGAGGGTGAGGGGGGTGAGGAGGGTGTAGGGGTGAGGGGGGTGAGGAGGGTGAGGAGGGTGAGGAGGTGTAGGGGGTTTGGAGGGTGAGGAGGTGTAGGGGTGAGGGAGGTGAGGAGGTGTAGCGGGTTTGGAGGGTGAGGAGGTGTAGGGGTGAGGGGGGTGAGGAGGTGTGGGGGGTGAGGAGGTGTAGGGGTGAGGGGGGTGAGGAGGTGTAGGGGGTTTGGTGGGTGAGGAAGTGTAGGGGTGAGGAGGGTGAGGGGGTGAGGAGGTATAGGGGGTGAGGAGGGCGAGGAGGTGTAGGGGGTGAGGAGGTGTAGGGGTGAGGAGGGTGAGGGGATGAGGAGGTGTAGGGGTGAGGAGGGTGAGGGGATGAGGAGGTGTAGGGGTGAGGAGGGTGAGCGGGTGAGGAGGGTGAGGAGGTGTAGGGGGTGCGAGGGGGTTGCATTATGGGCATCCAACTGGATCACTTAATTGTATATTTCCAGTAGGCCAACTAGTTTGATTTTTTAAACTAATAGACAGCACAACAGTTTTAAGAATTAAAAGTATGAATTGTATTTCAAAGTATCTTGAACAATAAAACACATGTGGCAGAATGTTCTCGAGGTAGGCGGGGCTGAGGGCGGGGGGCCTCCGAGGGGGGCGTGAAATCCAGGAGGCCGGGTTTCCCGCAGACCCTGCCCACTTTAACGGCAGGCCTGATTTGCATGTGAGGCCTCAGATTCCTGCCCGCAGCCAGCCAGATCGACAGGTGGGGGGGGAATGGGGCGGCCGGGGATCAGTAGGGGATGGAGGGGGAGTCCTCGTGGTGGGGATCAGTGGGCTGGGGAGGTAATTGGAGGCCTATTGAGGGGGTCTCCGATCATGGGAGAGGGGTGGGTTAGGAGGTGACCCTGGATCCATGAGGTAGGTATAAAGACACTCACCTCCTGGATGCAGCAGTCCCCGCCTCGGTTTAACTGGCGGGTTTCACGCATTATGTGAAACCCGTCCACATGCAGTCAAATGCAAAATGGAGGTTAACAAAGAGGCTTCCAGTCTTATTACAATATTTCAATTGACGTCCCGCCCCCTGGGAGCATCTTGATCGCCCGCCTCCCCCCGTCCCGCCCCCGTTAAAAGCGGAATTGGTGGGTCGGAAGCGGGATCAGGTCGGGAATCCCATTTTTAACAATGTAACTGCTCCCACGCTCCAAACACACCCTTTTTTAGGGGTAAATTCTGGCCATGTTAGCTTACATTTTGTGATCAGTGTTGTATTAACGCTGACATTGACAGACTGGGGAAGATTACCACTCACGCACCTGGGGCTATTGCATTGACGGGGTGCAGCGAATACAGGAAAATTGGACAGAGAGGCGTGCACACCCATACGGGACCCAATTCAATTTTCCTGCATTTGCTATGCCCAGGTTTTGCAACACTCGTAGTTACAGGAATAGGAAGCTCTGCTCCACTGAGTTTAAATGGGTAAATGCCAATGTTAAAATAACATTGAGCAGAAAATAACCTTAACCAGAAAAAAGTGCAACTGCACTTTTGCATTTATTACAATATATTACCTAATAGCTTGTTTAGCAAACACAATCACTATCCATTGAAACACACCACATACTGTGAATGTGAACTCCAGTTTTCATTGCTCTTATATCTTGAAATGTCACCATTAATAATCTGTAACATGGAGATCAAAGAAAATTAAATAATCTAAAGCATTTGTGTCACTGAATATTAGCCTTTCAACTTTCTTAACTCCGATACTCACTGACACAGAGTTCCAAAGCCTCAGAGCTATCGTTGTGCTGTACAAATTCCAGAAGCGATGGCTGGAAAAAAATAGCAAAGAGCATTTCTCCTGAATGCTTATATATTGTTGGGATTTTAAGTGTAGAATCTCAAACCGCATTTCTTCAATTTAAATTTGCCTTGAATTGTGCAGTACTAACTGACCTGGTTGAGGTTTATCTTGTTAGATTATGTTTTGGCCTCCCCCAAGCCAAGAGGAGTGAGGAGATGAAGGAGTGGCGGTGGGGGCGGGAGGGGAGGGGTGGAATCGTGGAGATTTAATCGTGTCCCTCACATTTTACACATCACTTTAGGGTGAATTATCCATTTTATTATACTGTAAGCCGTAAGCTCAGTGGGGTGGGAGGTATCAGAATCATGAGCAGGGATCACTATCACTACATCTCCACCCATTTATCACACCGTGACAAGTTCTAGTCAAACTGAACGTTGATGCAGGATGTTCTCACCCAGAATTGGCAGCAACTTTATTCAAATATTATAATGACCAGTTAATACATTCAAATGGATGGATGCATAGGTTCGCAATCATGAATGTACTGTGTGCTCAACTTCCCAACATAAAAAGGCCTGTTGCAAGCTACTGACTGAGGTTAGCATTTAAAAAGACGCTGCCATCTTTAGATGTTTTGTAACCTTCAGTAGAAGGATATTGTTGCTGTTTTGTTTTTTTCAAGCTACTTTTTCCAGGCTGTTTTCTGCAGTCCTGAGACAGGCAACTTGGTGCCTGCTGAATACCACTGGCCGCCCATTACAAAAATTTTAATGCACCTGATTCTACCACCCCCTGGAAAAAATCTACCTTCAACCCACGCGCCTCTTCAATTACTGCCCGATTTCTAGCCTTTCTTTCCTCTCTAAGTCCCTTGAACAAGTCACTGCTCTATGCAAAATTCCTCCGTAACATCTTGGTCAAATCCTTCCAATTCATCTACTACCCTCCTCACAGTACTGAAATGGTCCAAGCTAAAACCATGAATGACATCTTTTGTGGCTGCAACTATGGCTCATTATCTTCATTTTCTTCAATCTTTTCAATATCGTTGACCATCCCATCCTTCTCCAACAACTTCCCTCGGTTATGCAGCTCCATGGTACTGCTCTTGCATGTTTCCAATCCACCTATTCGAACACAGCTAAAGCAGTACTAACTGACCTGGCTAATGCATTTCCAGCTGTGCCTTCTGTTCCTTTCCCCTCAGCATCACCTCTGGCATTGGTCAAGGATCTATCCTTGACTCCATCCTCTTATTTTGATATTGCTGCTCAGTTACATCCTCTGCAGACACAGGGCCAACTTTCACATGGACCCTGATGATACCCAGCACTACATCTCCAACACAACTTTTGACTCTCAAGTGGTTCCATGCCATCAGACTACTTGGCTGACATCAAGTTCTGGATGAGTTACACCTTCACGGACATGTTTTCTTGACACTAGTACATTCTTATTATGTAAATTAAACTCATCAAAAAATGTATGTGAACAGAACAATTGCAGAAGTGTAAGTTATTGCACATAGGAAGGAAAAATGGAAGACATGTGTACTCCATGAATAGTGTTGAAATAGGTAAGGAAGAAATTAAAGATCTGGGTGTCTTAGTAAACTTAACATTTAATGTGCAACCAATGAAGAGCAGCAATCTACAAAGCCAAAGGAATGATGGACTACATAGCCAAAACAGTAGAACATAAGTCAGAGCAAGTCAAATTATAGAGAACTTTGGTCAGACCATGGTTTGAGTAGTTTGTTCAGCACTGGTCAACGAGAAATAAAGAACTGGAGAGAGTGTAGAGAAGAGTCAGCTGATCTCTTGCATCAGAGCACTCTTTTTAAATGTATTTATTCACGGGATTTGGGCGTCACTGGCAAAGCCGGCATTTATTGCCCATCCTTAATTGCCTGTGAGCCGCCTTCTTGAACCGTTGCAATCCGTGTGGTGAAGATACTCCCACAGTGCTGTTAGGGAGGAAGTTCCAGGATTGTGACCCAGCGACGATGAAGAAATGGCGATATATTTCCAGGTCAGGATGGTGTGTGACTTTGAGGGGAACATGCAGGCAATGGCGTTCTCATGCGCTTGCTGCCCTTGGCCTTCTTGGTGGTAGAGGTCACAGGTTTGGGAGGTGAAGCCTTGGCAAGTTGATTGAGCTATGAGGAAAAATTGGAGAAAATTAGGGTTTTTAGTTGGGTAAGGAGGGGGGTAAGTTTCAACTTCCAAAGGAAAGGGAAATCAGGTCAGGCGTATAATGGAATTCCAATCCACTACCTTCAGTTTTCCGCCCTCAACAAATTTGAAAATGAATTCCAAGGTGTCTGAGAGATGGTCCTGTGGAGATATTAAAGATAGTTAAGAGAATAGAATAGGTAAAACAATAATATTACTATAAATTAAATTGTGATAGTAGGATAAAATGAGACAGGTTCAAATTAGTAAAAGTTAAATATAAATTTGGGAGTGCAATTGCCCCTTTTTATAGCCCTGTTAAGCGCCTTTCGATTTAACATGTGATCCTGTGACCCTTTACTACATAACTCATGTTTAAAATTAATTTACAAAAACAACTGATTAGAATATATTTTCTATTTGTTCAGATCCACTTGCAGACTATTTCTCAGCGACAGCGTGGCTTTCAAAAGGGAATTGGATAAGTACCTAAAGGAAATAAAAATGTTGAAGTGCACTTGCAGAGAGCCGGCATGGACTCGATGGGTCAAATGGCCTCCTTCTGTGCTGTAACCATTCTCTGAATCTATAGGCTGAAAATTCGGAAGCAGCTGAAAGGCGGGAGTTCCTGCGCCAGGTGCAGGCGCCCCGCCCCGCGAGCTATTATCATCATAGGCGGTCCCTCGAATGAGGATGATTTACTCCCACACCAAAAGGGATGAGTTCATAGATGTTTCAATGTTCCAGTCCTGAACTCCACGGGTGGAAGATGCCTGTGCGTGGATTTTTTTTAATGTGTGGTGACCGTTGCACACCAGCCACCACACGGGCTTGGCAGAGCTAGGCCTTTATCCAGTGGCAAGGGTTAACCAGGACGACTGGAGACCTGCTCTGCTTCATGGACCTAGTGCGCACACATATCGCAATGTGGGCTGGTCCGTGCTGCTCCTATATTGGGCTTATCGCCCCCAAGAGGAAGTGAAGCTCAAAATCTCACGCTTCACTTCCTCTCAGAGGCGGCACCAGGGTGTGCAAAGCCATGCGAATTTTCCAGCTTGATGCGGAGGGCGCGTAGCGCTGGCGGGAAGACAGGGACCTCCCATTCCCTGTCAGGTCCAAGTTTCTGACTCTACACGAGGAAGAAGGGGTCATCGCTAGACCACCAGGGAGCGGGGTGCCATGGCAGCAGCACGGACCCCGCGATCTGAAGTGAAGGCGGCCGTGACTGGTAAGCCAGCCATTTTGTCACCCCGCAAGCGGCCTACAGCCTGATATGCGTCCCGTGAAGCTGTTGCAGGCACCGCTTGCGACAGCTTCACTGGGCCCTACCGAATTTTCGCTCCAGGGCGAATACGCGTCACCACGCAAAGTGATGACATTGTAATCGCTGGCGCAGCAGCCCGGGACACTACCGGTTAGGGCCGCCGCTAAACTTCCGCAGAATTTCACAGGAGTCAGCAGCAGTGCCGCGCCCGGGCGAGAAGTCATTTGCGCCCTGATGGCGCCCCCGGGGGGCACTAACGAGAGGTGCAGGCGACCCAAATCTTTCCTCCTATGATTCTATAGCTGTGTTTAGATATACCAAACTCATACAAAGCACCTTTTCTTAAACATACCAAGCCCCTGCAAAATATGTCTGATATTGCTCCCAAAAGTAGTCTATTTTATGGAGTTATGCTCTATCCTTCCAAGCACGCTGATTTTCAAAGGGTTCAAAGTAATTATTTTACTTGCACAATAAAATTGTAGTCCTTTGTTTCTGTGGCCAAGAAGCAATCATTATATAAAAGAGCTTGTGACAAAATAACTGGCATGTACTCATGAAACCTAGGTAATCCCGATAGTTTTCTATCAGCTAGTAAAGAGAGTTTCCTCTTCAGATCTTACTGTGCTCTGATCTGGTCCAACTAAAATGATGGTACTTCTAAACCAGTGCTGTTTAATCTGTCTCCTGGAGTTAACAATTCTTGAAAAAGACTGTAGTGTATGTAGACACCTTTAGTAATGACTCCACGAGGCAGGGTATGATACTTAAACTGTGTAGACCTGCAGTCCTTTATTTGCAGCTCCTGAGTGATGACAACAAGCTGTGAGTTCCCTTTTATACTGGGTTACCTGCCGTGTGCAGGCAACCCTTAGGTCTCCAGCAGCAGCACCCTCTGGTATACAGTCAAGGTGTGTACAGTGCAAGGGTACATTCAGTGTTGCATAACAGTATTACAGACATCACACAGTAAACAGGCATGCATACACAACAGAGATCTGCCAATATATTTAGTGATTTATATGTAACTTATTTGAAAGGATGTATGATAACTAAAATCAAAAATTAGTCACATGAGAAACACTAGTGAAACCCAACTGCAAGGATTGTGGGAGCTATTGTTATCTACTGCACCCTCAAATAGGATCTGGTAACTTTCAGAACTTCATCCTGAGTATCATAGGTTTAATGGGGCCGCAATTGACGGCCTTAACGCCCACTGCCTCCGACTGCCGCCAACTGCTGCCAACATTCCTCTGGTCGAACCGCCCAGTGCCACTTTCGTCGTGGCCTGGAGCGGGCGGGAGGGGAGAGCCGCTGGGAAGTGCCCGCCGACGTCAGCGGACGGCCGATGCGCGTACGTACGTACACTCCCGCCCACCGAGATATCATATTCATGCGGGCGGGAGTCGGCTGGAGTCGGCAGCAGGGCGGCAGTGGACCGCCGAGTGTGAAGACGGTAACTGAGAAGGTGCTGTAAAAAAGGTGAGGGAAGTTTATTTAAATTATTTCTTCACATGTACTTACCTGGATGGGGGCCCCCTGAAGGGTGTCAGATGTTTTTTTTTTTGTGTTTCTGATGCGTTTTATTTTCAGTTCCTCGACCCTCTGCCGCCGAGAATGAGAGCTCCCGCCCGCTGCCGCCCAGATTGGCGTACGGCGCAGATTTGCCGCCCGCCGAGCTTCGAGGGACCTGGGTGATGAAAACCTCACCCAAAGTACCGTCAGGGACCTTGGCGGTCCTTTGGGTGGCACTTGGGCGGGCGGAGACCTTCATCAAATTCGGGCCCAATGAATCTCTCTGCCTGATGAAGTGCAAAATTGCAGAGAAATTCAGACCATCTCCCCCTACTCCCATTAATATTAGAACAATTGTTCATTAGTGGCACTAGACAGAGATAGGCCAAGTGTCCTATGAAGCACCTATATGTGAATCAATAAACTTGGGTAATGCCTGTAAATGAGGAGGTAGTGGGAGGAAACTGCAAGAAGCAAATGCCAACTTGCCGCTGGCTATCTGCCCATTCTGATTTTCAAATGGACCTCAATTTAGGGGGCCAGCACTCTTGCCAGAAACAGGCTGGGGCCTAAATAAAATATTGAAATCGGGGTCCAAATGACACAGTTAAGACACATCAATGTCAATCAGTGCTCGCGCCGCTACTTCTTCAACCCGCCCACAAACTATGGACAGTACAGGTCGGGAGACAGCCATTTCCAACGCTACCTGAAGCGATCCTCACCTGCTCTCATTTAAAACACTGCAAAGATTTGGGAGACAATTTACTTGTAGTTTATGGCGATTTCTGGCAAGTTGCTCAATTTTAACATGCTTGTGGCAGCTGGACAACCCTCTGAAATCTTACCGGAAAAGGAATTTTTTTGAAAATGGACCTTCTTCTAGCAATCCCTTTCTGGCTAGAGGAACAGGGGAAGTAGGAGCAACAGTGACAGGTGGAAGGACCTGAGCCCGCAGGAGTCCCGCAGAGTTTGTAGGCCCAGGATGACATCCCTTTACATCTCTAAAGAGAAGTGCTGAAGGATGCTGTGCTTCTCCAGCGAGACTGTCACAGAGATGTGTCACTCCTCCAACAAGACTTGTAATCAACTGCCACCACTCACACTGCATACTGCCCCGCGGCAGTCAAAGGCACTGCAACCCTGAACTTCTTTGCCTCTGGCTTCTTCCAGGCTACCATAGGGAATGGTAGCATAGTGGTTATGTTACTGGACTGGTAATCCCTCTATGTCAGCTGGGGAATTTAAGTTCAGTTAATAAATTATATCTGGAATAAAAAGCTAGTATTTGTAATGGTGACCATTCAAGTACCGAATTGTCATATCATATCATAGGCAGCCCCTCGGCATCGATGATGACTTGTTTTCACTCTATAAGTGAGTTCTCAGGTGACTGAGGAGTCCAATGCGGGACCTACAGTCTCAATCACAGGTGGGGCAGACAGTGATTGAAGGAAAGGGTGCCATAAAAAACCATCTGGCTCACGAATGTCCTTTAGGGAAGGAAATCTTCCCTTCTTACCCGGTCTGTCCTATATGTGGTTTGAGACCCCCAATGTGCTAAGACTCTTAACTTCCCTCTGAAATGGCAAGCCACTCAGTTAAAGACAATTAGGGATGGGCAATAAATGCCGGCCTTGCCAGCAATGCCCACATCCCATGAATGAATAAAAAAAGGGACGTCAGTCAGTCTGTAGTTCATGCTTGCTTTAAGCAGCTGACTGCTGCCATGTTTGTTGAAACAAATATTTTCACCATGTTCCCCATGGACAACTGGTAACAGCAGGATAGGTTTTTGGGATTCTTACAGATTGCACGCTTCTCCCAAATCCAGGGCCTCATAGACTTCGTCCCTGTCCCCTTGCAGGCTCCCTCAGACGACCCCATGAATTTCAAAGGCTTTCACTCCATTAATGTGCAACTGATGTGTGACCATCAGGAGCGCATCATGAAGGACTGTGCCTGCTTTCCTGGCATGATGCGCTTGTATTGTAACAATTCTCCATAGTCCTTGAGGACAAGGGCGATCCTCGGCATACTTAGCTCATGACTCCTCTCAGGAGCCCATGCTCAATGGTTGAAATTCACTGCAATCAGATTAACAGGTCAGCTCAAGCAGATCATTGGAGTCATCAAGCAATGGCTCCGCTTCTTGGACAGGTCTATTTCACTTCCTCCAATACACCCCAGAAAGAATGTCCCATGTGAAAGTGGCTTCCGACTGCTGGAGTCACCATTGGCTGAGGATCTTTAGCAAGAGGATGAGGATAACTGTGATGACTTAGAGATAGGTGGAGAAGATGAGGTGATGGAACATCACCTGCCTGCAGTTAGAGATTTTTGGCAACAGCTCACTGAAGAGTGCTTCAGCTGAACAGTCCCTGCTCAACCTCCATTAACAGTCAAGTCGAACATCTGTCCCAGTCTTTCCACCCTCCAATCAGCAACATCTGCCCAAAGACCAGAAAGGCAACTCATGTCTCTAGCTAACTGCAGTAACATTGCAGACAGATATTTCAAAATATTTGATCATTCTAGTGGCTTGCACAAATGCCTACACATTAATTACCACTCAGATGTGAGCCCATAGTGCCTGACTTAAATGATCTCTGACCTACTCAAGTGCTCCTACAAGGTGCTCCCAAATGGCTTCAGAATGGGAAATGGAAAGCTACTGCAGTCAGACCAAAACCCTTGCAATGCTCATCGTTGGTGAGCTCTGGCAGCTCAGGCCTACTTCCAGACGGCAGCAACTTGGTGACTGCAGCGACAGTCTAGTACCGCTGACCTTTTGGCACTAGGGAAGACACTGTTTGAGAGGGGGGCCAAAGGGTGGAAAGAGGACAACACACTCTACTCCCATTGTAAGATTGGCCCTGCTATCAGGCTGTGGCATAGCACTCCCACTGATCTGCGGGACAGCAAGCTGCAAGAGCTCACGCTGATTGAAGCCCCGATTCAGTCAACCTCTCATCCTGTCCAAGGCGAAGGAGATGGTGAAGCCCAGAGCAGATATGACCCCAGTATGAGCACCTCTGAAAAATGCTGCTACTGATGCCACAGACTCCTGCAAGGACGGCCCAGCTCTAGCATCTATTGAGATGCCCACATGCTCCATAGTTAACTGCAGTATGGTGATGCCGTGTGCCAGAACCCTACACAAGTCGGTAGTGGAGCCCACCACAATGTCCAACATGATTCGGTAGCTCTGTCACAGGTAGTCCAATACATTCAGCAGTTGCTGCGCAGAAAGACATTTTCTTTTAAAGGATGGGCTCCTCTGTCCTCTACAGCAGACCTTGTCCTCTGGCGAGCCATTTCCTCGGCTATCCTTTCCAATTGCACCTGCTCCTGCGTTCCTATGCTCTGTGGACCTCACAAACTCATGATCTATGCCATCCGGGGGGCCAATTTCTGTGCTGGTGCTCAGAAGGGTAAGATTGAATGATGACACATCTTCAGGAGGGTGGTCCTCCTCCATCTATGCAGCCACAAGGCCCAAGTCGTCTGAAGGCAGAGGGACATGGGTTAGCAAGGGTAAACCGTAGCTTGGTGCCATGCTCTGCTGCCTTTTCTGGCTGCTTGAGGCAGGTGCTCCTGCTGTAGACATAATACATAATATGACAAAAAGATTGATGAGACGAACAGTGCAGTTATCTGAGCATCAATTGACTGAGCAAAGCACAGTCTGCTGCTGGAGTGTGTCAGCTGAATAGTCTTATTAAAGGTTTCTCTCCAGTTTGGATGCACTCCAGTTAATGATATCCAATTTACACAGGATTTATACTGGTGCCTACTCCAATGGGTATGTAAATGAGCTTACCCAGGAAACACCTGTGTAACAACCTCTCCAGACCACCGGCAAGTGCAATTGTGTTTTTTGGTATAACAGTGGCACAACTCACCACAAAGAAATTCAAAAATGGATTGTCCCAGTTTAGTTCTTAGTAGGCATGGACCTACAGTGCAAAGCTACCAATAATTTATTATCAGGTTATACTCAAATGATAAGGATAGAACATGTGGGAAACAGGAGTGCCACCCCAACACAATTGAAGAAGCTCTCGTGAAGCTGAAGTTGAACTAGAACAGAGGGTACTTTTTCCACAGCAAAGGAGGCCCGAGTGGAGCATTAACAAATGGACTAGTTGGGCCGAATGGCCTGTTTCTGTGCTGTATATTCTATGTAATTATATGTTACATACTATACCTAACCCAACAGTGTTTTAGCAGCTCATCCATCAAAGTTATGGCAGACTCACAGGAGAAGCCCAGCAGAGATTCATCCCCTCGGTACTAAACCACACTTTAAAAAAAAATCTCCATTGTAATGTATTTGCTTCATGGGTTCTTTGCTTAAGAATTCATAGCAACACATTGCTACTAAGAACTAGTTGGTTTATCAGCATCATCATCATAGGCAGTACCTCGAAACGAGGATGACTTGCTTCCACGCTAAAAAAGGATGAGTTCACAGGTGTTTCAAATGAAGGACCCGAACTACATCCTCAAAGGTGGGAGATGCCTGTGCGTGGATTTTTTTTAACGTGTGGTGGCCATTGCACACCAGCCACCACACGGGCTTGACAGAGCTAGGCCTTGGTCCAGGGGCAAGGATGCTGGAGACAAGTTCTTCTGCACGGACCTAACGTGCACACTTATCATAGAATGCATACGGGATTGTCTCTTAGAACAGTATGTTACAGAACCTACAAGGGAGCAAGCTATCTGAGATCTGGTCCTGTGTAATGAGACAGGAATAATAAACGATCTCCTAGTAAAAGATCCTCTCGGAATGAGTGATCACAGTGTGGTTGAATTTGTAATACAGATTGAGGGTGAGGAAGTAGTGTCTCAAAAGAGCATACTATGCTTAAACAAAGGGGATTATAGTGGGATGAGGGCAGAGTTAGCTAAAGTAGACTGGGAACACAGACTAAACGGTGGCGCAATTGAGGAACAGTGGAGGACTTTTAAGGAGTTCTTTCATAGTGCTCAACAAAAATATATTCCAGTGAAAAAGAAGGGCGGTAAGAGAAGGGATAACCAGCCGTGGATAACCAAGGAAATAAAAGAGAGTATCAAATTAAAAACCAATGCGTATAAGGTGGCCAAGGTTAGTGGGAAACTAGAAGATTGGGAAAATTTTAAACGACAGCAAAGAATGACTAAGAAAGCAATAAAGAAAGGAAAGATAGATTACGAAAGTAAACTTGCGCAAAACATAAAAACAGATAGTAAAAGCTTTTACCAATATATAAAACGGAAAAGAGTGACTAAAGTAAATGTTGGTCCCTTAGAAGATGAGAGGGGGGATTTAGTAATGGGAAATGTGGAAATGGCTGAGACCTTAAACAATTATTTTGCTTCAGTCTTCACAGTGGAAGACACAAAAACCATGCCAAAAATTGCTGGTCACGGGAATGTGGGAAGGGAGGACCTTGAGACAATCACTATCACTCGGGAGGTAGTGCTGGACAGGCTAATGGGACTCAAGGTAGACAGGTCCTGATGAAATGCATCACAGGGTATTAAAAGAGATGGCGGAAGTTATAACAGATGCATTTGTTATAATCTACCAAAATTATCTGGACTCTGGGGAGGTACCAGTGGATTGGAAAGCAGCTAATGTAACGCCTCTGTTTAAAAAAGGGGGCAGACAAAAGGCAGGTAACTATAGGCCGGTTAGTTTAACATCTGTAGTGGGGAAAATGCTTGAAGCTATCATTAAGGAAGAAATAGCGGGACATCTAGATAGGAATAGTGCAATCAAGCAGACGCAGCATGGATTCATGAAGGGGAAATCATGTTTAACTAATTTACTGGAATTCTTTGAGGATATCACGAGCATGGTGGATAGAGGTGTACCGATGGATGTGGTGTATTTAGATTTCCAAAAGGCATTCGATAAGGTGCCACACAAAAGGTTACTGCAGAAGATAAAGGGACGCGGAGTCAGAGGAAATGTATTAGCATGGATTGAGAATTGGCAGGCTAACAGAAAGCAGAGAGTCGGGATAAATGGGTCCTTTTCGGTTTGGAAATCAGTGGTTAGTGGTGTGCCACAGGGATCGGTGCTGGGACCACAACTGTTTACAATATACATAGATGACCTAGAAGAGGGGACAGAGTGTAGTGTAACAAAATTTGCAGATGACACAAAGATGAGTGGGAAAGTGGGTTGTGTAGAGGACACAGAGAGGCTGCAAAGAGATTTAGATAGGTTAAGCGAATGGGCTAAGGTTTGGCAGATGGAATACAATGTCGGAAAATGTGAGGTCACCCACCTTGGAAAAAAAAGCGGTAAAAGGGAATATTATTTGAATGGGGAGAAATTACAACATGCTGCGGTGCAGAGGGACCTGGGGGTCCTTGTGCATGAAACTCTTTTTGGAGTTCACCTGCAAAAACATAAAACATTAAACGGTGCCACCCGACCTGGGTGACACTCCAGACATTTACAAGGCCCTTTTTTTTCCCCCTTTTTTTTTTGTGTTTTTCTTTTTTTGGTTTTTTTTTGGGGCACTAAAATCACAATTTTCCCCAGTGCCCCCTATAAAAGGGAAGGGGGACAATAAAAGCACCGGCAATTAAAACAAATTAAACTTAAAAACGTAAAATCAAATTAAAATTTGGTTGCCGGGCGTGATGATGCACTCCAGTCCCTCCGGTGCCCACCTCTCGCGGAAGGCCGCGAGCGTACCGGTGGACACTGCATGCTCCATCTCCAAGGACACCCTGGACCGGATGTAAGAGCGGAAGAGAGGCAGGCAGTCAGGTTGAACGACCCCCTCGACCGCCCGCTGCCTGGACCGGCTGATGTCCTTGTGCATGAATCCCAAAAAGTTAGTTTGCAGGTGCAGCAGGTAATCAGGAAGGCGAATGGAATGTTGGCCTTCATTGTGAGAGGGATGGAGTACAAAAGCAGGGAGGTCCTGCTGCAACTGTACAGGGTATTGGTGAGGCCGCACCTGGAGTATTGCGTGCAGTTTTGCTCACCTTACTTAAGGAAGGATATACTAGCCTTGGAGGGGGTACAGAGACGATTCACTCGGCTGATTCCGGAGATGAGGGGATTACCTTATGATGATAGATTGAGTAGACTGGGTCTTTACTCGTTGGAGTTCAGAAGGATGAGGGGTGATCTTATAGAAACATTTAAAATAATGAAAGGGATAGACAGGATAGAGGCAGAGAGGTTGTTTCCACTGGTCGGGGTGACTAGAACTAGGGGGCATAGCCTCAAAATACAGGGGAGCCAATTCAAAACCGAGTTGAGAAGGAATTTCTTCTCCCAGAAGGTTGCGAATCTGTGGAATTCTCTGCCCAAGGAAGCAGTTGGGGCTAGCTCATTGAATGTATTCAAATCACAGATAGATAGATTTTTAACCAATAAGGGAATTAAGGGTTACGGGGAGCGGGCGGGTAAGTGGAGCTGAGTCCACGGCCAGATCAGCCATGATCTTTTTGAATGGCGGAGCAGGCTCGAGGGGTTAGATGGCCTACTCCTGTTCCTAATTCTTATGTTCTTATATCGTAGTGTGGGCTGGCCCATGCTGCCCCTTGGCCCCTGGCCCCAAACTCACGCCTCCCCTGGGCCTCGATCACATCCCTCTACAGTCTCTTGCTGCTCCTTCGTCCAGATCTCGCCGCTCCTGCTGTATCTGCCCACATTGCAATCACCGACCTGGACCTTGATGACGTCACACTTCGCTGCCGTCGCCCTCCTGCACCAGCTTGCGCTGCTCCCTGGAGTAGTATGCCCTCTCCAGGCCCCATGTGAACATCCTCTGCAGCTTCTGACTCACAACTATTTAGAGCCCAAGTGTCCAAATTCAGCTGTCCAGTTCTGCATCCATTCCATTACTCAGCAACCGCCTGCTGCTCTCTTCATTAGCAAAAGGTTTAACAATCACACTACACATTACCAATTCATCCACCAGGCTCACAACCACATGCCCCATCGTGGATTCCCTGGTCCCAACTGGCTGGGGTTTTATTGAGTCTTGTGAACATCACGTGACTGACTAAGCCACAACCAATTCAACAGCTCTACAACTATTTTGGTAGAATGTTAATTCAAGTGCCCCCTTTTGTAAGGGCACAAAAAACACAAATTAACTAAATTAACGAACAAACATTAAAGGGAACCTTGAAAAATCAAATTAAATTAAAATGTTGTTCCCTGTTGAAATGATGCATTCCAGTCCCTATGGTGCACACCTCTAACGGAAGGCTGCGAGCATACCGATGGATACGGCGTGCTCCATCTCCAGGCGCACCCTGGCTCGAATGTAACCGCGGAAGAGAGACAGGCAGTCGGGCTGAACGACCCCCTCGACCGCCCGCTGCCTGGATCGGTTGATGGCCACCTTGGCCATGTACAGGAGCAGTCCTGCAAGGAGGCCTTCCGACCTGCTCGCTCCCCTCCGCACAGGGTGCCCAAAGATCAGGAGGGTGGGACTGAAGTGCAACCAGAATTTGAGGAGCAGCCCCTTCAAATAATGGAATAGGGGCTGCCACCTCGCACATTGCACATACACATGGAACACAGACTCCTCCAGTCCACAAAAATTTCAACAGCTCTACAAATCTGTTAGCATACTCACAGGTGCATACATTACACCAATAATAAAGAGAAACAACTACAACTATCTATTATATCTATTGTAATTTTACAGATGAAAGTTAACATAAACAACTTAAATTCAATCTCACTGGGGTCGAAATTGATCAAAGGCAAGTTCCACCCATTTACCGTTGAAAAGATCGCTAAGATCCTGACGGTACTTTGGGCGGAACTTTGGTCAAAAAAAATAGAAAAAAAAATGCCCGGCAGGAAAAATGGACGTTACACATGGATTCTCGATGGAAAATGCAAGCCTCGTCAAATTTTGACCGAGGCTCAAGTTGGGCCTAGGGTGGGGGGGAAAAACACAAAAGTTTTTTTTCACAAAAAACAAAATTAAAATGTCAAAAAAACATTCACAAGACCCTTTTGTAGTGAATTGCTGCAAAAAAAAATTAAAACTAAACTTTAACTTACCTTTTTTGAAGTTTTTCATACCTACCGTCGTTCTGAGGGTTGCTTTTCCTCGGTGTTTTTTTTCAACTTATCTACGGGTCACCGCTGTGACCAAACTCAGGCGGAAGCGGGTTTTCGAGAGTTGCATGCCGGCGGTCCGCTCCCCAGCGGTATTTCAAAAACGCCGGCGGAAGACTTGAATGAATTTCCCGCCGATCCGTTTTCAGCCCAAAATGACAAAACACCGCCGAAAAAGCCGGCGGAAGGCTGATGAATTTCCAGCCCACTTTACTTCTAAAAACTATGGGCCCAAGTTTCGGCCTCAGTTGCTCCTGATTTTTTGGAGCAACTGGTGTAGAACGGAGTATCTTAGAAATTCAAATTCTCGGCATTTAGTTTGCTCCAGTTCCAGTCAGTTGGAACAGTTTCACTTTGGAACAGAATTTTTTTTTCAAAAGGGGGCGTGTCCGGCCACTTACGCCTGTTTTCAAAGTTTCGGCAGTGAAAACTTACTCCAAACTAACTTAGAATGGAGTAAGTGAAGATTTTTGTACGCTCATAAAAACCTTGTCTACATTTTAGAAAATCGGGCGCAGGTTACAAATCAGGCGTAGGGAATGGGGGGAGGGGTTTAAAGGGAAGTTTACAAACATTAAACACTTCCGTTTTACAAATAAAGAGACATCATCAATAATAAATGATAAATACATCAATAAATCAACCAAAATATCAATCAAAAAAAATTAATAAGAAATAATTTTTTTTTTAAATCAATAAATAAAACATTTTCTACTTACCGACTGCAGCACCGGGAGCCCTCCAACAGCATGCTGGGATGCCCCCCTCAGTGTGTCTCTGTCAGTGTCTCTATCTCTCTGTCTGTCTGTGTGTGTCTCTCATTCTCTGTCTGTCAGTGTCTGTGTTTCTGACAGCGAGGGGAGGGGGAGGAGAGGGGTAGAGAGAGAGAGAGGAGGGGGGTAGAGGGAGAGAAGGGGGGAGGGGGGTAGAGGGAGAGGGGGGCAGGGGGAGGGGAGGGAGGGAGGCAGAGGGGGAGGGAGGGAAGGGGGAGGGATGGGGAGAGAAAGGGGAGGGGGGACAGAGAAGGTGGGGAGAGAAGGGGGGACAGAGGGGAGAGAAGGGGGGAAACGGGGGAGAGAAGGGGGGAAGGGGGTAGAGAAGGGGGGGAGGAGGGGGAAGGGGAGGAAGGGGAAAGGGGGAGGGGGAGAAAGGGGGGGAGAGGAGAAGAGGAAAGGAGAAGGGGGGGAAGGAGAAGGGGGCAGGAGAAGGGGGGGGAAAGGAGAAGGGGGGGGAAGGAGAAGGGGGGAGGCTGAACGGGCCGGGCCCGGCCGGGCCCAAGAATTTGGGCAGGGCCCATCCCCAGCACCAGATTTACAGGTAGGTGGCATTGGGTCGGGTCGGGTCCGGGGTCGGGAGCGCGGGTCGGGTCCAGTCCAGGGGGTCGGGTCGGGTCCGGTCCGGGGTGGAGGGGGGAAACGGGAGTCGGGTCGGGTCGGGTCCGGGGGCGGGGGGGGTGGGAGGAGGGGGGGAAGCGGGAGTCGGGTCCGGTCCAGAGGTGGGGGGCGGGAAGCGGGAGTCGAGTCGGGTCGGGAGGAAGCAGGAGCTGGCCATGGGAGGAGCCTTATCCACGCAGCCCCAGTGAGGCCATTGGGCCAGGGCTAGGGGCTGCGTGCTTCGGGCCCCTCCCACACAGTTTTGGGTGCCTGGAGCTACTGCACTTGCTCGTACTGCGCCGCGCCTGACTCAAGAGGACCAGCAGGGAGCCGGAGAATCTGGAAGTTTTTTTTAGGCGCACTTTGTGGCGCGAAAAACGGGCGTCCAGGTCGGGGCTGCGCCGTTCTAGGCGTGGCCCGAAACTTGGGCCCTAAGTAGCTAACTACAAAGGCCCCATGTATTCCCAATTCTTTTAAGAAACTGGGGTTTTTCAACTTTATGCAATATATGTTTTCAGATCTCACCTAGGCTTATAGTTAAACCCGTCCCGCTTCTCCCCAGCTAAGCAAGGTGACAATAAATTTGTGTCGCATTCCTGGAGAATGAGCCACATATACAGATAATTATGAATATATAGAAAACATGAATTAATATCAGTAGTTTATTTATGATCAACTGAGAGTCAGGAAACCATTTTATGTAACCTGCACGTCAATCGCAAATCGGAACTATATAGGAACATCAGAACAGGAGAAGGCCATTGAGCTCCTCGAGACAATTCTGCCATTCTATGAGATCATGGCTGATGTGCAACCTAATTCCATATACCCGCCTTTGGCCCATATCCCTTAATACCTTAGAATCATAGAATCATCGAATGATACAGCACAGAAGGGGGCCATTTGGACCATCATGCCTCTGCCGGCTCTTTAGTAGAACTATCCTATTAGTACCACTCCCCGCTCTCTTCCATAGCGCTGTCATTTTTTTTTTCTTCAAGGATTTATCCAATTCTCTTTTGAATGTCACTATTGAATCAGCTTCTGCCACCCTTTCAGGCAGATTACAGCAACTCGCTGTGTAAAAGATATTTCCTCAGGTCACCTCTGGTTCTTTTGCAAATCACCTTAAATCTGTGTTCTCTGGTTACCGACCCTTCCTCTTGCCTGGTACCATTCCAGTAAATATCTCTGCGCCCTCCCCAAGGCCTTGACATCCTTGCTAAAGGGTGGTGCCCTGAACTGAACACAATATTTCAGCTGAGGCCTAACCACTGTTTTATAAAGCGTTAGCAGAACTTGCTTGCTTTTGTACTCTATTCCTCTATTAATAAAGACACCTGCCTTTTTAACTGCCTTCTCAACTTGTCCTGTCGCCATCAAAGATTTGTGTGCGTACACTCCCAGGTTTCTCTGTACCTGCATCCCCTTTAAAATTGTGCATTTCATTCATTTTGCATCTCCTCATTCTTCTTACCAAAATGTATCACGTCACACTTCCCTGCGTTCAATTTCATCTGCCATGTGTCTGCCCATTCCACCAATCTGCCTGTGTCCTTCTGAATTCTGCGACTATCCTCCTCATTGTTTTACTACTTTTCCGAGTTTTGTGTCATCAGAAAACTTTGAAATTATGCCTCTAAAATTTACTGACCACCGATATTGGGCTTTGTTTAACAAAAAGCTATCAATCTCAGATTTAAAATTAACAATTGATCTAGCATCCATTGCCATTTGCAGAAGAGAGTTCCAAACTTCTATCACCCTTTTTGTACAAACCATTTCATCAAAAACTATGGAAGAGTCTTAGAATTAAACTCTTTTCTGATTTAACAAAGATAGGAAACAAATTTCTATTGCAGAGACATTGAGATCTGGATCATTGCCATTTCTGTCTCTGTGCATTCAATCACCTACAATAAAACAGAGCATTCTCTGATGTTAAACAACTTTCTGTATGATCATGATCAGCCATGATCATATTGAATGGTGGTGCAGGCTCGAAGGGCCGAATGGCCTACTCCTGCACCTATTTTCTATGTTTCTATGTTTCTCCCCATCCTTTCGATGGTCCAGTGTCTTTCTACTGCATTCTGTTTTCACTTACTTTCACTTTTTTCTGTTGGTTTATTTTCTTTGCATTGCTTTCTCACTCTCACTTATTTTCCCAGCCCCACTTCTGTTTCTCTGGCTTTCTGTACCTCCTTCAGTTTCATTTTGTGCTTGGTCTTGTTTTCGCTTTCTAGCACAACAATACCTCTCTCTATGCCACGCTGCTTCGCATTCACCCGGTGAACAAATTAGTTGTTTTGTATTTCATATATTCCAGTCAAAAATGTAGAACTTGATAGTTGTGCACCTTGTAACCATTTAGTGTCACAGGAGTAGATTTTAACATGTGGGCTGCTGACTGTTTTTTGTCGTGGCGAGCAACAGTCCCTTTAAGGACCACTGGTTAGGCAGCTCGTCTGTGGGACACATTGGTGGACACTCTATCCATGTATCCCTTAGTATTGCAACTGGATTCCAAACTGTGTCATCGGAGCCCAATTTGCATAGTAAAAGGCTTCCAGCTGAAACAGGCAGGTGCTTTGGCCACCCATAGGAAAGCCCCTTTACAAATGGTGGCAACCAGAGTATTGGCATGAACAGGACAGTTAAGTCTAACAAGCCCATTTTGAGACTGTTACCGCCCAATTAACGCTGATTTCAACAAATTAAAATCAGCTCCATAGTTTTTCAAATATTTGCAAATTCTAGGAAATGCCAAGGAATGCATTTTTTAAGAACAACATACATAATGTATTTAAAAATCTACCCACTTCAACTACTCTATTCATTTTTTTGTACTATTTCTATTCCATGAAAAGCAATCAAGTGTCATTCCCACTTGTCCATGGCCTGTCTCTGTAATCTCCTTCAGCCTCACAACCCCCCGAAATGCCTGCACTCCTCTAATTCAGCACTCTTGAGCATCCCATTTATAATGCATGGCAGATGCAGTATAATGTGGATAAATGTGAGGTTATCCACTTTGGTGGCAAAAACACGAAGACAGAATATTATCTGAATGGCGGCAGATTAGGAAAAGGGGAGGTGCAATGAGACCTGGGTGTCATGGTTCATCAGTCATTGAAAGTTGGCATACAGGTACAGCAGGCGGTGAAGAAGGCAAATGGCATATTGGCCTTCATAGCTAGGGGATTTGAGTATAGGAGCAGGGAGATCTTACTGCAATTGTACAGGGCCTTATGTTCAGTTTTGGTCTCCTAATCTGAGGAAGGACGTTCTTGCCATTGAGGGAATGCAGCGAAGGTTCACCAGACTGATTCCAGGGATGGCTGGACTGAAATATGAGGAAAGACTGGATCAACTGGGCCTTTATACACTGGAGTTTAGAAGCATGAGAGGGGATCTCATAGAAACGTATAAGATTCTGACGGGACGGGACAGGTTAGATGTGGGAAGAATGTTCCCGATGTTGGGGAAGTCCAGAACCAGGGGACACAGTCTTAGGATAAGGGGTAGGCCATTTAGGACTGAGATGAGGAGAAACTTCTTCACTCAGAGAGTTGTTAACCTGTGGAATTCCCTGCCGCAGAGAGTTGTTGATGCCAGTTCATTGGATATATTCAAGGGGGAGTTAGATATGGCCCTTATGGCTAAAGGGATCAAGGGATATGGAGAGAAAGCAGGAAAGGGGTACTGAGGTGAATGATCAGCCATGATCTTATTGAATGGTGGTGCAGACTTGAAGTGCCGAATGGCCTACTCCTGCACTTATTTTCTATGTTTCTATGTTTCCATAATTGCTCAACCATTGGTGGCTGTGCCTTCTGTTGCCGAGGCCCCAAGCTCTGGAATTCCCTGCCTAAACCTCTCTGCCTCTCTACCTCTCTTTCCCCCTTTAAGACGCTCCTTCAAACCTATCTCTTTGACCAAGCTTTTGCCATCTGCCCTAATTTCTCCTTATTTGACTTGGTGTCAATTTTTTTTGTCTTGTAACACTCCTATTGTTATGTACGTAAATCTGTAAATACCATGACTAACCACCAGAGGGCTTATCCCCTGGAGTCCCAAGGGATCCTACAATCCTTTGGGAGCACCTGTATATAAGGAGGCCTCATAGGCTGGAGAGGCATGCTGAGATCTGTAATAAAGGATTACGGTCACACCTTACTTTGAGCTTGCAGTATCTAGTCTGACTCTTTATTCAAGACTTAACAACTGGCGACAAGATACAGATGACGAACCCCACCGCAACAATGCAGAGAACTGTGGGTATCCTGGAGAAATTTTCAGAGGGAGATGATTGGGAAACCTTCGTGGAGCGACTCGACCAATACTTCGTAGCCAACAAGCTGGAAGGAGAAGTGAACGCAGCCAAACGAAGGGCGATCCTCCTCACCGTTTGGAGGCACCAATGTATGGCCTCATGAGAAACCTGCTTGCTCCAGCAAAATACCACAGAAAAGTGGTACGATGAGTTGTGCACACTGGTCCGGGAGTATCTAAACCCAAATGATCAGTGGTTTGGGCTGCTTTCTAAAAAATAATTAACAAAGTTCATAATTTATGCCACCCTTGCATCTGTTGATGGAACAACTGAGCACAAGGTAGTAACGTCATGCTCTGATGGACAACTGGCACACTGGGAAGCACATTTGGAATTGAGTTCACAGTCAGCAGTGTTATCACTGTGCAACTATCTGATCAGAAGTTGCTATGAGTAGTATGCACCAACATGTCACACGAAAAACAAATTTCTCATTATCAGGCTCCATCTGTCATGTTATTTTTTACTCACAAAGAATTGGTAGTGGGACTGGTTACGAACAAAAGCCAAGTACACAACCTATGGTCATCTCTATGACAACACCAGGCTGCACCGTGGCATATTATCTTGTCTTATAATTAAACAGTCATTTTCCTTCACTTTAATATTTCAAAGGCCCTTGAAATTTTGAGCAAATGTTCTTCTGCCATTGTGAATACTGTCGCCTTTAAAACAGACAATAGAACAAACTATTGAATTACCCTGAATGAAAAAAGAAATTGTTTTAAATTGCTACTAGTGACACTTACAAAACATTTCTATTTTTCCTTTCATGTTAACAAGATCCTGTTTGAAATTTTGCTTCTCTGTATTTTTTGCTGACTTTTTACTTGCATCAGAACAATAAGAAAGACTTGCAGCTATATAGAGCCTTTCATGACTACTGGACATCTCAAAGCGCTTTACAGCCAATTAAGTACTTTTGGAGAGTAGTCACTGTTGTAATGTGGGTTATGCAGCAGCCAATTTGCGCACAGCAAGCTTCCACAAATAGCAGTGTGATAATGACCAAATAATCTGTTTTTGTTATGTTGAATGAGGGATAAATATTAGCCAGGAGACCAGGAATAACTCCCTGCTCTTCAAAATAGTGCCATGGGATCTTTTACGTCCACCTGAGAGAGCAGACGGGGCCTCGATTTAATGTCGCTACCAAAAGATGGCACCTCCAACAGTGCAGCTAGATTTATGTGCTCAAGACCCTGGAGTGGGGCTTGAACCCACAACATTCTGACTCAGAGGCAAGTGTGTTACCCACTGAGCCACAGCTGACATCTGAATGCTTTGTCAGTGCTTTCATTTTCTTTGCATAAAAAAGTCAAAATCAGTATGAAATCAGGCAATAAAGCTTGTATTTATATAGCACCTTTAAAATAGAATAAATGTCCCAAGGTGTTCCACAGAGGCGTTAAATTAAAAATGGATGCCGACCAAAGATGAGCTGTAGGGATACGGTGGCATAGTGGATATGTTACTGGTCGAATAATCGAGAGGCCTGGACTAATAATCCAGGGACGTAAGTTCAATTCCCACCATGGCAGCTGGGGAATTTAAGTTCAATTTAAAAAATCTAGAATTAAAAAAACTAGTATCAGTAATGGTGACCATGAAACTACTGGATGGTTAAAAAATCTATCCGATTCACTATCTGCCAACCTTACCTAGTCTGGCCTACATGTGACTCCAGACCCACAGAAATGTGGTTGACTCTTAACTGCCCTCCGAAATGGCCTGGCGAGCCACCTTCTTGAGGGCAAATGTGGATGGGCAATAAATGCTGACCTTGCCCACATCCTGTGAATGAAAAAAAAAGTGATATTAGGAGGAGTGACCAAAAGGTCAAAAAGGTGAATTTTAAGGAAGAGATGGAGGTTGAGAAGTGGACAGGTGGAGAGATTTAGAGAGGAAATTCCAAGGTGGCTGAAGGCCAATGGTGGGGTGAGGGGGTGAGAGGTCGGCGCAAAAGAAGCCAGCGGAACTGGGAGATTTGTAGGGCTGGAGGACGTTATGGAGATTTGGAAGGAAGGGGAAATGAAGGGATTTAGGTACAAGACTTTTTAACATGGTGATGTTAGGAAACTCAATGCCAGTCAGTGAGGAGAGAGATGACAGTGACTTCCTATATGCTTGAGCCACCATTGGGTGAAGGATGGAGGATGGAGACAACTCTGATGACAATCCCTGCTCTCTTGCAGTCAAGTCCAATATCTGTCCCAGTTAGTCCTCTCTCGAATAAACTACATATGCCCAAGACCAACATGGACACTCATGTCACGAGCTACGACAGGAACACTGCACACAAGCATTTCAAAAAAGTTTATAATTTTAAAACTAGAGAGAGCCATGGATGCGAGGCGATGCTAGTGGGGTTTGGCTTGGTGGGAAAGGGGCAAGTGGGGAAGCAGCAGAGACATCTGAACAGCTTGGTCTCAATCTTAATGACAAAGGAGTCCTTGAGCTCCTTGTATTTGTTGTTGGAGATGAGTGTGGAAGGGCCAGGGAAGAGGAGTTTCTATGCAAGTGAAAGGTTTTCGCAGAGCAGAGTGAGCCCGATCTGGTGATGGATGGCTCAAATTCTTGTGCACCAGATAAGCTTAAGTCTGCGCCCCTTGGATTTAAGGGGGCCATACCTGAGGTAACAATTGGGTTGGGAGAGGCAAGACTTGTTTTTCTAGGGTCAAGGGCGTCAAAGATAGAGGTGAGGTAAGTTTTCTTTTTGCAATACATTTTTGGTGGCGACCTTCAGCTGTCCCTTTAGGTACCATTGGTTAGGCCTTATGTAGGCCACACTTTCCTGACACAGCAGGCATAGCACCAGGCCAGGCAATTAGGTTCCTTCTTATTTTGACCACTTTCCTTCAAATGTCAGCTGTGGCTCAGTGGGTAGCACACTCACTGCTAAGTTGGAAGGCTGTAGGTTCAAGTCCCACTTCAGGAGCTTGAGCACATAAATCTAGGCTGACACTCCAGGGGAGTGCTGCATTGTCAGAGGTGCTGGCTTTCAGATGAGATGCTCAACTGAGGCCCTGTTTGCTTTTTCAGATGGATGTAAATGATCTCATGGCACTATTTCGCAGATCAGGGGAGTTATCCTTGGTGTCGTGGCCAATATTGATCCCTCAATCAACATAACAAAAACAGATTATCTGGTCATCATCGTACTGCTGTTTGTGGGAGTTTGCTGTGCATAAGTTTCCCACATTACAACAGTGACTACACTTTAAAGTACTTAATTGGCTGTGAAGTGCTTTGAGACGACAGATGGTCGTGAAACGTGCTGTATAAACGCAAGTCTTTCTTTCTTTCAAATTACCTTTACTTTTACTACAGTAAATATAAAATATGTTCCATTGCCCGCCTCATGGCCTGGAAATGAACAGGAGCAGGTTATGTGTGTGTGTGTGGGGGGGGGGGGCGGTGCGGGGAGGCGGAGTTTCGGATGAGAGTTCCCGCAAGTTCCACAGCGTGTGTTTTTTGTACCTGACAGGTTCCCTGCCAAGAAGTCAGCCTGATTGGCAGGCTTGGCTTCCAGTCAGGCGGAGAGCGCTCTGGAGCAGACCGCAGGAACAGGCCGCAAGAGCAGGCAGGTCCGATTCACGTCTTAAGGGTGGGGGGCCAGATCCTGGGGGTCTTTGTAGGGGGGGGGGGAGGGGGTTGATAGCGCAGTGTGTTTGGGGGGCCGGATGGAAGTACACCTGCTCCTCCTGGCCCACAAGCAATGCTGTAAAGATACTTACCTTCTCCCAGAAGCTGTCTTCACTTCCCTTCAGCTACAGGCTTCCCAAGGCCAGGGAAACCAGTCGCCCACTGTAAACCTTGCTAGCCTCATTAGAATATTTCAATTGCCGTCCATCTCCTGGGAGCAGGTTGGCTGCCCGCCCTTTTCCCGCCTCCGTTAAACTCAGAAGTTTTCGGGTTGGAGGTGGGATGGGGTCGTGCTTTAGATTTTAAAAATTGTAACATCTGACTCGACCCCAACCTATCCGTTTTTGGATGCTAAAATTCAGCCCCATGTGTCTTCGGACTTTGCTACGAGCAGGAATTTGATATACTCTGTATGCAACAGCTATCACGAGAGAGGGTGCACGTGTACTTACTTTCAAGATAACTTTCTTCAAAATATTTGCATATAATGTACTCTTCTTGTAATTGTGCACATGGATTGTGGACCAGTTTTCCAATGGAAAATGGCATGTGTTCATTTTTGTAAGGATTCTATTACTATAGTTGTCCAGACCCATTTAGTGTCGGTATTTTGTAATTGTAAATGGATACTTCAATTGATATTTGCTTAGTGGAGCATACATGGTTTATTCCAGGAAGTATTATATCACCGTCAGCAAAGGACAATAACTCTGCCCTGGGTAGTCAACCATAGCACATTACGTACAGTACACCATCCCAAGATCACTTTGCTGCAATAATTATTACAGAGACTATCTTGTGGATAGGATAAATGAGGTTCTGGTAGACCATGTCTTCCATTACAGTTTAGCCTTGTCTGCCAAAGTGTTCATATTTGTCATTTTTTCCCCATTCGGAGGCAATGTCAATTGGATGTTACTGATATTATGGCTTCAAAAGATAAAATGTTTTTAAGCCAAATATCTAATTAGAATTGCATTATCAAACTCTGAATTTACAAAAGAAATCTCATTTTATTCATCTTTATGAAATCCCAGCCACATTAATTGCTAATAAATCCTACACAGTGATGAAAAGTGCGAAAACACCGAATGTAAAGAAACTACCTGGTCCATCATGCCCATTTTTCCCAAAAAGAGCAACAACAACAACTTGTATTTATATAGCACCTCTAACGTAATAATCCCAAGTCGCTTCACAGGAGTGTTATCAAATAAAATTTGACACTAAGCCACGTAAGCAGATATTAGAGCAGGTGAACAAAAGCTTGGTCAAAGAGGTAGGTTTTAAGGAGCGCCTTAAAGGAGGAAAGAGAAGTAGAGAGGCAGAGAGGTTTAGGAAAGGAATTCCAGAGCTTAGGGCCTTGGCAGCTTAAGACACAGCCACCGATGGTGGAACAATTGAAATTGGGGATTTTATGCATTTTGTCCGATCATGGAACTTTCCAGATTTATTTTTACATCCTGAAGGAACTGACTAAACAATTAACAAAACAATTGCGCACGGTATGTGAAAAGGCATTTCTTTCCAATTGATTCACAAGTGTGATCTAATTGAAATATGCATCTAGGTCCTTTATTTACTGAAGTACAAAATATTTTAAATTGAAAAAATCTTTTAAACAAATATGGTATAAGATTCAGTTTTATCTGCTAAGTCTTTCTAAACTTTTCCCACTGTTTTTATTAATAGTTTACAAACAAAATATGCAATTCAAAATAATCTAAATTATAGTAGATCGTTTGGGGTTTATTTCTCAAAATTAGAATTTGGCACAGTTAGAACAACTCTTGAATTCAGATGTGTGCTCCTTTAATAAAATAACATCATGTATTCCCACAGAGATGACAAACCTTTCCTCTCTGTAAACACAGCAACATTTTTTGGATCCTGTAATAAGTTTCCCACAATCATGCCAATTGTTTGACGTCTGTTGTTGAAGTATTTAAAAAGCAAAGTGTTTTAATGTTTTTATACATTGGCCTAATGGTCAAGTGTAACATATACAATTCTAGTCAGCATTATGATCACAAAAAAAACCTGCTCTAGACCTGTTGCAGCTACTTTTTCCTTTCATGAAAACAATTTGATCTTTACATATTCCATGTGTATAACTGATTTTAATTAAGTTGACAATTTGGTGCCTCAAACTATCTGCTTATGGCAATAAGATAAATATTATGGTAGCTATTAAAGATAACTTAACGCTAAAAGTTTGAGTACGAACATTGGGGCCAAGTTTCCACAGGAGTTGCTCCTATTTTTTCGGAGCAACAAGTTTTTTTTGGAGTATCTTAAAAACTGCAATTCTCCACATTTAGTTGGCTCCAGTTTCAGTGAGTTAGTTCAGTTTCTTTATAGTTCAGTTTTTTTTTCAAAAGGGGGCATTACCAGCCACTTACGTCTGTTTTGGCCATTTAATCAAGTTTAGATAGCCAATAGTTACTCCAAACTAACTTAGGCCAGCATATGTGTCCATTTTTGTACGCTCAGAAATACATTGCGGAGACTTAAGAATTGAGCGCAGGTAGCCAGAGATGGCGGCGGGGGGGGGGGGGGGGGGTGAGGGAGGGAAGTTAGAGGATTTTCCAAAGCACTAAACACCTTTCACAACAACATTAAAGAAGCATAAGTACATTTAAAGAACTAAGCACTAAACAAAGCAATACATTTAAAGCACTAAGACTTACAAACACTAAACAAAGCACAAAAAGTAATAAACAATTAATTAACAAATAAAAAATAGAAGGAACCCTGCACCTAAAGCACCAAGACCAAAGAAATAAGCAATCAATCAATCAATAACAAATAAAAAATAGAAGTCCTACCTTTGTGAAGGGAAGGCAGTGGGCCGCCGATGAGGGAAAGGGGAGGAGGGGAGAGGGGAGGAGAGGAGGGGGGAAAGAGAAGGGAAGGAGATGAGGGGGGGAGAGGAGGGGGGTGGAGAGGTGGAGGCGGGGAGGCAACGTTAAACAGACGAGCCTGCCCAGGTCCCATCCTACTCACGTCTAGATCTTTGGCAAGTTAGTGGAAGGTGCCTGGCACTGTGGAACAGCATCCATTATAACTCACCGCTTTCAGAAGAGTAGCAAGAGGAGAAAATCAGAAGGATATATGCGAGCCAGCACTTCCTTATTGAAAGGGCTATTTTCCCCAACACTATTAAAACATGAACTGCACGAATATGCAAGTCTTTACCCATTTTTCCTGTTTGATGACTTATCGCGCTAGATTCATTGGAAACAGTAATAAACACAACATAGAGGGCCCAAATTCCCTCGCAGGTCACGGCGGGGAGCCCATTCAGCCGGGGCTATGGGCGGCGTGCTTCAGGCCCCTCCCACACAGCCTGCAGAACAGGCACACAGAATCTGGGGGCGAGGAGCTACTGCACATGCGCGCACACTCTAGCGCGCATGTGCAGAGGTCCCGGCACGGTTTTCAGCGCCGGGACCTGGCTCCGCCCCCCCCGCTGGTTCTGCTGCGCTCCGCCGAGTCCGAAGGAGGCCTGATGAGTGTGGAGAATACCACGGTAAGGATTAGGCGTGCTTTTTGTTCCAGAAAGTTGGTGGACCTCACGGAGATGCACCATTCTAAGGGTCGGTGGAAACTTGGCCCCTTTGAATTATATGCTTACATTCTAGTAAAATCTCGATGGAAAACTGATAGCTGGGACAATCCTATTCACAATTGCTTAATTGTTACCTTCATTCCATTCCGTTCTAATGAATTGCCCAAGAGTTTAAATTTGCTCCGCTTTAATATATTTTTTATGATGGGTTTTGGTGCGACACACATTATTACAAGAAGTTCGGAATATTTCAGAAAATCCTTCTGTAAAATTAACTGTTTTGACTTCAACATTCTGACCAGCAGTGTTGCTTTTCCTAAGTTTTTTTCTTCCATCCTAACCGCCAGAGTATTTATATCTAACTCAAAGGAAGTAACAGTCTATTCTCTCAATCAATTTCTTCTTTTATTCGTGACTAGATTTAATCAACTCTTAAATCTAATCCCTTGCAAACCAGCCAGTGCCTATTTGAGTTTAATGACTTTATTCTTTCAATTTTTAAATTTATTATCCTTGTGATATATACCTACTGATGCCACTTTTAATTTTGTGGAGTTTAAAATCTCCATGATAAGGAAATTGCTATTTCTTTATAATCACATCATCCTGTTATCCTTTTTTCTAAGATGAAAGCATCAATATTAAGTTTCATATTTCCTTATTGTATTTACTTAGCTGTGATGTGATATATACTCCCTATATAAACTTGAGGTCATCTAAAACTCGGCTGCCTGTGTCCTAACTTGCACCAAGTCCCGCCCACCCATTACCCCTGTGCACTCTGACCTACATTGGCTCCCAGTTAAGCAATGCCAAAATTCTCATCCTTGTTTTCAAATCCCCCATGGCCTCAGCCCTCCCTATCTCTGTAATCTCCTCCAGCCCCACAACCCCCCGAGATATCTGCACTGCTCTAATTCTGCCCTCGTGAGCATCCCTGATTATAATCGTGCAACCATTGGTGGCCGTGCCTTCTGTTGCCTGGGCCCCAAGCTCTGGAATTCTCTGCCTAAAGCTCTCTGCCTCTCTACCTCTCTTTCCTCCTTCAAGACTCTCCTTAAAACATACCTCTTTGACCAAGCTTTTGGTCACCTGTCCTAATTTCTACTTATGTGGCTCAGTGTCAAATCTTTTGTCTTATAACACTCCATTGAAGTGCCTTGGGATGTTTTACTATGATTAAGGTGCTATATAAATACAAGTTGTTGTTGTTGCAGGGAAGAAACCACTAGATTTGAACATTACATGGGGTATTAACAGGGCACAGTCAGAGACAAACACAAGGGTAGATCTCATAAAATTGTGTTTGGCTGCCACGGAAATCCAGTGCACTTTCATAGCCTTAGTCAACTGTGTCAGCTGTGGTTCCGTGGCACCCTCGCCTCTGAGTCAGAAGGTTCAAGTCCCACTCCAGGGACTTGAGTGCATAAATCTCGGCTAGCACTCCAGTGCAGTGCTGAGGGAATGCTGCACTGATGGAGGTGCCTTAGAATCATAGAATCATAGAAATTTACAACACGGAAGGAGGCCATTTTGGCCCATTGTGTCTGCGCTGGCCAATAAAGAGCCCGGTCCCAATTTCCAGCTCTAGGTCTGTAGCCCTGTAGGTTACGGCACTTCAAATGCACATCCAAGTACTTCTTAAATGTGGTGAGGATTTCTGCCTCGACCACCTTTTCAGGCAGTGAGTTCCAGACCCCCACCACCCTCTGCGTGAAGAAATGTTCCCTCAAATCCCCTCTAGATCTTCCACCTATTACTTTAAATCTATGCCCCCTGGTTGTTGACCCCTCTGCTAAGGGAAATAGGTCCGTTCTATCCACTCTATTTCGGCCCCCTCATAATTTATACACCTCAATAAGGTGTCAGCCTCCTCTGTCACAAAGAAAACAAACCCAGCCTCTCCAATCTTTCCTCATAGCTAAAATTCTCCAGTCCAGGCAACATCCTCGTAAATCTCCTCTGTACCCTATCTAGTGCAATCACATCTTTCCTGTAATATGGTGACCAGAACTGCACACAGTACTCTAGCTGTGGCCTAACTAGTGTTTTATACAGTTCAAGCATAACCTCCCTGCTCTTGTATTCTGTGCCTCGGCTAATAAGGGCAAGTATTCTGTATACCTTCTTCATCACCTTATCTACTTGGCCTGCTACCTTCAGGGATCTGTGGTCCTTTTGTTCCTCTACACTTTTCAGAGTCCTACCACTTAATGTGTATTCTCTTGCCTTGTTAGCCCTCGTCAAATGCATGACCTCATAATTCTCTGGATTGAATTCCATTTTCCACTGCTCTGCCTACCTGACCAGTTGATTGATATCTTCCTACAGTCTACAGCTTTCTTCTTCATTATCAAACACACAGCTGATTTTAGTATCATCTGCAAACTTCTTAATCCTACCCGCTAAAGTCAGGTCTAAATCATTGATATAGACCACAAAAAGCAAGGCACCTAGTACTGAGCCCTGCGGAACCCCACTGGAAACAGCCATCCAGTTACAAAACCACCCATCAACCATTACCCTTTGCTTTTCTGAGCCAATTTAGGATCCAATTAGTAATTTTTTCCTGGATCCCATGGGCTTTTACTTTCATGACCAGTCTGCCATATCTTATCAAAAGCCTTGCTAAAATCCATATACATTACATCAAATGCACTATCCTCATCGACCCTCCTTGTTACCTCCTCAAAAAATGCAATAAAATTAGTCAGACACAACCTTCCCTTAACAAATCCATGCTGATATCCTTGATTAATCTGTATTTTTCTAAATGAAGATTTATCCTGTCCCTCAGAATTTTTGTCCAATAATTTTCCCACCACCAAGGTTAGGCTGACTGGCATGTAATTACTTGGTTTAGCCCTTCATCGCTTTTTAAACAAAGGTACCACATTAGCAGTCCTCCAGTCCTCTGGCACCACACCTGTAACCAGCGATTATTGGAAAATTATGGTCAGAGCCTCTGCTATTTCCTCTTTTGCTTCTCTTATCAGCCTGGGATACATTTCATCTGGCCCTGGGGATTTATCCACGTTCAAAGCTGCTAAACTCCTTAATATTTTTTCTCTCACTATGTTTATTTCATCTAATATTTCACATTCCTCCTCCCTTTTGGATCTTTTGGATGAGACGTTATACCGAGACCTCGTCTGCTCTTTCAGGTGGATGTAAAATATCCCATGGCACTATTTTGAAGAAAAGCAGAGCATTAACCCCAGTGTCCTGGCCAATATTTATCCCTCAATCAAGATAACAAAATAGATTATCTGGTCATTATTACGTTGCTTTTTGTGGGAGCTTGCTGTGCGCAAATTGGTACATTACAACAGTGATTACACTCCAAAATACTTAGTTGGCTGTAAAGCGCTTTGGGATATCTGGTGGACGTGAAAGGTGTTATATAAGTGCAAGTCTTTTTTTCTTTAGGCACTGTCTACAAACCTTGGTTCAATAACTATGGCTAACTCTGCAGTAGAACTTCTGCATACAGTGCCTGGTGGCACCACCAGCGATGAAAGAGAGTCTTCCACAACATGGTGTAGGATAAATAGAGGATGTTGAGGCACAGGGATGGCTGCTTTTGTAATTCTGGTACAAACACTGAGATTTGACTGAAGTGCCGGCAGATCATGTGTTGCCGCGCCAGTCACAATTACACACAGGACTAATGCAGTGCTCTGGCGCACTATGTGGTGAACCCACGGACCATTAGGCACAACTGCTTTAAGGGAATTTCTCAATGAATGAATTCTTCAGTTGTTTGATTCCTTTCAGGAGGCGGTTCTCTCAGTTGATGTGTCAGTATGTCAGCATGTGAGAACACAACAACGTGAATCTTGGTAAAGTGCTAGTGGGCATATGTTTCATTCTCTTTCTTTTCACTTGAAGCGATAACTCCTTACATGGTCTTTATCCATCCACAAAAAGCAGTACAACAGCTTGTGTCACAAATACAAACCAAAATAAAAATGAGAATTAAATCTGTGCTATCATTTTAGTCAACTCACAATGCTGTTGTTACTATGAAGTTCAGTAACCAGAACTTCAGCAATCAGAGTTGCTAATCTTTATGTTTTGCAGTTTCAATGCAACAACAGCACTGCTTTTGTATTTCTGTTGTGCATTTAGCCTTATGTTGGAATAAGACTAACTACACTTCTACATGATAGGAAAATGACCTCATAATTAACCCTCCCCCTCCCCCACCCCCGCCGCTCCCACAATGGTTGGGGGAGGGTTAAATAATTAAATATGGGAAATGCATCCCCGACACCCATCGCCATTCTACATCCAGACTTACGCTTTTAATTTCTTCACCTGAAAAAAAATGCACAATTAAAAATGCACCTGCCAATCTCAAGTTAAATGCTAACTGAACGCTTCTTGGCGTGCACAGTAGAATAAGGTTACATCAACAAGTGCTTACTAAGGCCAATACCTATAATAAACCTTTCAACAGTTTGAGGTGGACCTGTATATAAGTGACCTTATCAAATCCTAACACGGCACTTTTAAAATGCCACAGTACCCACCGATGGATTTACAATCTAAAGAGAGCTGAAAAGAAATGATCTGGGATATCAGTGCCAATTGGACTGCAGAAACTGTGTGTACTGTGGAAAGTGATTCGATGGTGCGGAATGCAGGAGGAAATAGAACCAGGAAAGGGAGCTATGGGGATCACTGAAGAGGGAAGCAATACAGATATAAAAGAACAACAGGATGACTCTTACGTACGGCATTCATCCAGACACTAGTAGAGGAAACTCCGAGTTATCTGTTAGAACAATGACTGTGTCACTTATAACAGCCAAGGCCGTTTCCTGCCAATATTTCTAAAAAAAAACAGCATGACATTTTCACAATGATGCTGGTTCAAGGACATTAATGAGAGGCTTGTGGAACATTTTGAAGAATTAAGGAGGCTTGAATTTGATTGATTAACTCCTGTAGTTTATGCAGGCTTTGCTTCGCTGTAGGCCCATGTGGGTCTAGAAGGAGTCACTATTGGCCCCGATAGTAACTGTGAGGTGGAAAGAGATGGGGCGGGCACGAGGCGGGTGGGAGATGTGTGCTTGGGACCAGCGGGCCCTGTCGAATTTAATGGGACATCGTGGGGGAGTCGGTGGGGGGCAATGGGACATCACTAGGGGTCAAGAGCGAGAGTGGGACATCATGGGGGGGTCGGACATCGCGGGGGGGGTCGGGATACCACTGGGGGAGTGGGACATCATGGGAGGGGGGGAATCACCCAATCGTGGCGGTCTGACCATGTGGAATTAAGCTTGGTGGGCCGGTGGGTAAGCAATCCTGCTCTTCCTGGCCCACAATCAGTGAAGTAAAGGCACTTAACTCTTGGATCCGGTCCTTCACGTCTCCCTTCAGCTCTTGCGTTTCCCAAGGCCCAGGAAACCCGGCCTTCAGGTGTTAAAACTAAAAGTTAAATTGGAGGCAGGCAGCCTCCTTAAAATATTTTAGTAACCGACCCACCTCCTGAGAGCCAGCTGATTGCCCTCAACTGGCCTCTGTTAAAACTGAATTGTGTCCATTTTACTACTTTTAACAGCCCCCACCCTTCCATCCTCACCCACTCTGTGGTATTAAAATTATCCCCAATGTATCACGTTTTTCTATATTCACCCAAGTAACAACACAGTTCTTCGAGTAAGATGTCTTTGGGACTAGCTCATGTCCTCTATTCAATAATTACTGAAACTCTACCTCAGTTCCTGCAAGATGGAAGAAAGGGTGCGATGATAGGTTTTGATGTCAGCAATATTATATCAAAAGAGTTTTGCTTTCGAATTATGAGAGGAAAATATTTGTAAGGTGTATTTGGCACTCGGTCAAATACTGGAAATGAAGCACACTTTGTATGTGTAAGGAAGCCTGCACCTGACATTTCATTTTGAAGTAAAAAAAAAGGCTGAGCAATGCAAGAGTGAATCTGTGGATGTCTTTTGCTTATGCGTACATCACCAAGCTTAAATTTAAAATTTCACAAGTCCAATCATAAAATCAAAGCAGAGATTATAGAAGGACCTTTGTCTAAAATCTTTCACTGCTGAGGCATCCAGAAAGAGCACATCTTTGTAAAGCTTTCAGAGCTGTGGCTGAGGCATCCTTATCTCCGAGTCAGAAGGTTGTGGGTTCAAATCCCACTCCAGAAACTTGAGCACAAAAATCTAGGCAGACACTCCAGTGCAGTACCGAGGGAGAGCTGCACTGTTGGAGGTGCCGTGTTTCAGATTAACCATTAAACCAAGGCCCTGTCTGCTCTCTCAGGTGTATGTTAAAGATCCCATGGCACTATTTTGAAGAAGAATAGCGGAGTTCTCCAATATTTGGAGCAGGGGAGTTGGCCAATATTTATCCCTCAATCAACATCACTAAAACAAATTATCTGGTCATTATCACATTGATGTTTGTGGGAGTTTGCTGTGTGCAAATTGGCTGCCACGTTTCTTACATTACAACAGTGACGACACTTCAAAAATACTTCATTGGGATGGCCGGTGGTCATGAAAGCCGCTATATAAATGCAAGTCTTTCTTTCTTTCTGGTTAGAACATTTGAATGAGCCAAATGTTGAGCATCAAACTTGGAAGCTAAGCAGCAAGTGTAATTCAACTGGGTGAATGTCAAACTACTGCATGCCAAGTCAACTATGTTGGAATTTATCTTCGTACTTGTGATTCTGGAGCAAAGGCCAAAAAATCCTGTGCATGTGGGAAATGAAACCATGGGCTAGAACCTCCACTTTGGTGGTTATCGCCTGGGCGATATTTCCGGCGTGGGCGTTAAAAAAGGGTTTTCAGATCGCTGGCTTCTTGTCCATTCTCAAAGCACCTAGTCTCCACTTTTGAAAATGGCCGTTACCGCGAGCGATATAAAATGGGGGGTAGTGTTCAATTTTTTTGACCTTCTGCTGTAAAGTGTGGCCGTCCTTAGCAACGGCATGGCAACGCTCGACTCCCGCGATTCAAGAGGTCAAGGGTCATCATGACATGCGCAGAAGAGGAGACAGAGAGAGAGGGAGCTCAGAGGGACTGAAGGCGTGTCTGGGTGTGGTGTTGCAGCTTTGGGGGGAAGGAGGGAGACTTTAGAGCTTCATAGCAAGTAGCTAAACAAAAAGTAGCTGTTACCAACCACATAGTTGCCTGAATTTGGCCTTTATTGGAGAGAGAGGAGGAGGCATCACAGCACGCTGTGGAGACTGATGCTGGAGAGGGCAGTGAGCTGGGAGAGGAGCACATTGGAGAGCGCAAAAGAGCCAGGAGATTCTCGGATGGGGCAAATGCCTCCCTCCTGCAGGAGGTCGAGTCACGCTGGGGTGATTTGACACAGGGAGGGCGTGGGAAGCCCACCCCAAAGGCCTACCAGAAGATATGGACCGAGATAGCAGAGGTGGTCTCGTCGGCGACCAATGAGGTGCGTGAGGGCAACCAATGCTGCAAACGATGGAAGGACCTTGTGGGATCCGCAAGAATAAGTATTACATTGATTTACATGTGCTTATGTATTTTTATAATTTGATTTGCAACAGTCATGAGTGACTATTATCAGATGTGAGGTATTTCACTTTTACCAGGAATGTTTTACTCAAAGCATGCGGTCACGGTGTACGTCTTTAGGTAAAGAATGATAATTTTCATAATAACCTTGATTACATCTGTCGGTTATGTGTTGTATCAGTGTCTGTGACAGTATCTAGCAATGATAGCATGCAATGATATCAGGAGTTCAGAAGAATGAGAGGGGACCTCATAGAAACGTTTAAAATTCTGACGGGGTTAGACAGGTTAGATGCAGGAAGAATGTTCCCAATGTTGGGGAAGTCCAGAACCAGGGGACACAGTCTAAGGATAAGGGGTAAGCCATTTAGGACCAAGATGAGGAGGAATTTCTTCACCCAGAGAGTGGTGAACCTGTGGAATTCTTTATCACAGAAAGTTGTTGAGGCCAATTCACGAAATATATTCAAAAAGGAGTTAGATGAAGTCCTTACTACTAGGGGGATCAAGGGGTATGGTGAAAAAGCAGGAATGGGGTACTGAAGTTGCATGTTCAGCCATGAACTCATTGAATGGCGGTGCAGGCTAGAAGGGCCGAATGGCCTACTCCTGCACCTATTTTCTATGTTTCTATGTTTCTATGCCATGTCGTCCTGTCACCTTTTACAGAAGAAGCTATCGACGATGAGGTCCATGCAGAGGCGAACGGGTGGGGGGCCACCAGTCCCCAGCGACATCACAGAGATGGAGGAGCGGGTACTCGCACTCATGGGGAAGTACCCCTGGACAGCCATGGATGCATCTGCAGACCCTGAAGTGATGCCACGTGAGTAAAGCTTACACCATTGCGTGATATAAAGTCAATAGATGCCACCCCCACTCATATCCAAACAATCATATATGATAGATGATTTCTAAAATTGTCATAGAAATAATGATGGCCTAATGAAAATCATTGGAATGAAAATGTATTGATGGTCATGAAATGTGATATCTGCGATGATTTTGAGAGCGGTGGTGCTTTTGTCGTGCACATGCTGTGTGTAGCGTTGGACTCACCTTGTGACCCTTCTCCTCTAATAACCTCATTTGTGTTTTGCAGCTCAGCCAGCAGCGCGTCCCAAGGCAAGACCACAGAAGCTAGAAGATGAGGACGCGGGGCAGGAGTCGGCAGACGATCCTACATATGGTGCTGAGGAGCTCTGATTCTCGACCGTCAATCCGCTGGGTCTGTTCTCCGCGGATGAGAGCGCGGACTTCGAGGAACCTGCATTGCCACGCTCCAGAAGCCATTCCACCCCAAGGCCATCTAGTGGTCCTCCGGTCATTCCCGCCTCCACTCTGGAGGTACCGGCCCCAAGCACCTCATCACAGGGCACCCCATTTGTCCCCAGGATGGCTCCGACCCCGCGGAGGTCCCGTGGACGTGGCAGGTCTGTTCCACGAGCACCACATGACAGCGGAGAGATGGTACAGTTGTCCAGGAGGACTGTAGACATTGGTGACCAGCTCATCAAAGCATTGGGGGGCATATCCCGACAGCTGGCCACCATGAGCGAATGGCAGAGGCCCTGGATGCGATAGCCAGGAACACTGCTACCACAGGCCTCACAGTGGTCCCAGAGCACGGCACTCCAGCCCTAGGTTTCGTACCACCACTGCAAACGACAGATGAGAGCAAGGACCAAGATCCTGCTTCTGTATCAGAGAATATTGCTCCCTCGGCAGCCCCCCACTCCCATACCGGTGCAATGACTGCATCTGCCTTCATTCCCCCCAGTGAGGCACCGCTTGAGGAGCTCCTCGGCCAGGCGCCGTGGACCGAGGAGGGGAAGGGGTAGAGGTGGGGAGAAGGAGGGGAGGGGGGGGAAGGAAAGTGAGGTGCATGTCGGCAGGTGATGGCGGTGTTATATCTCCATTGTTGCAATGTATGGGGGCTGGGGACCACGCTCCTGCTTTGCCTTTGTATTCTGTGTTGCTGGACATGTTGAACATGTGATTGATGTCAATGGTGGAAAAAGTGGGGTGTGGGTGGGGGTTGGGTGTTATTGCCTGTGATACTTATGATTTCAGACCAATGTTGGTATAAAGTTTTTGTCATTGAACATAACCTTGTTGCGCATTGTCTCAGATCGCTGCACCGTTACACACTGGTGATTCCTTAACATGAAAGGGTTAAATACAACTTAGCATCAATCAACATAAACTTCAACTGGCACCAAGGTGACTGGCACCATTGATGTCTGAGCTACACACACACACACACACAGCAGTGTGTCTGCATTGTCACTCACATCAACGCTCTTTCAGGTAAATCATTCAGATATCAGCTCCTGATGTAAGAGTGGGATGTTAACAATGCCAGCCACACTGCTGGCGTTCGTTCAGAACAGTTCCACTTTTTGTGGCCGTTTTTTTGGGCGAGCGATAGATATTGCGGGCGATATGTGTGCGAGGTGGTAAAATTGACGCTGGCCGATCTCATGGCCGCTAGTTTCGGTAAATATGCTCTTTACGACAAAAAAAAGTGGGTGGGCGGTATTATTGAATCTCGGTGTTAAATCAGTGTGGAAATTGACGCTGGGCGATATTATGGGCGTTGATTTCGCCCATTCTGATGATTCCGCCCCAAAAAAGTGGACCGGCGGTAATATTTTTTTCTGGCGATAAGCACACGGGGAAAGTAACGCTCGGAGATAAGTTTCCTAAAAATGGGCGTCAGTTTCCATTTTGTGGCTAAATGGGCGATATCTGGGCATTATACGTCATTTCAGCGGTAAAATAGGTGTTAAGTGGACGTTAAGCATGCAAAAAAAGTAGAGGTTCTAGCCCCATGTCTCTTTGTGGTTTCAGTCATTAAGTATAGAAAAATACATTCCCCCACATTGTGACCTCTGGTACCCCCAAGGCTCTATCCTTGGCCCCCTTCTATTTCTCATCTACATGTTGCCCTTTGGCGACATCATCCGAAAACACACGTCAGTTTCCACATGTACGCTGATGACACCCAGCTCTACCTCACCAGCACTTCTCTCAACCCCTCCTCGGTTTCTAAATTGTCAGACTGCTTGTCTGACATCCAGTCTGGATGAACAGATATTTTCTCCAATGAAATTTTGGGAAGACTGAAGCCATTGATTTCGGTCCCCGCCATAAACTCTGTTCCCTATCCACTGACTCTATCCCTCTTCCCAACTTCTGTCTGAGGCTGAACTAGACTCTTCGCAACCTTGATATCATATTTGACCCTGAAATGAGCTTTCGACCACATATCCACAGCATAACTAAGACCATCTATTTCCACCTCTGTAACATTGCCTGTCTCTGCCCCTGCTTCAGCTCATCCGCTGCTGAAGTCCTCATCCATGCCTTTGTTACCTCTAGACTTGACTATTCCAACGCACTCCTGGCTGGCCTCCCACATTCTACCCTATGTAAACTAGAGGTGGTCCAAAACTCGGCTGCCCATGTCCTAACTCGCACCAAGTCCCGCTCACCTATCACCCCTATGCACGCTGACTTACATTGGCTCCCGGTTAAGCAATGTGTCGATTTCAAAATTCTCATCCTTGTTTTCAAATCCCTCCGTGGCCTCGCCCCTCCCTATCTCTGCAATATCCTCCAGCCCCACAGACCCCTGAGATGTCTGCCCTCCTCTAATTCTGCCCTCTTGAGTATCCCTGATTACAATCGCTCAATCATCGGTGGCCGTGCCTTCTTTTGCTGAGGCCCCAAGCTCTGGAACTCCCTGCCTAAACCTCTCCGCCTCTCTACTTCTCTTTCCTCCTTCAAGACGCTCTTTAAAACCTACCTCTTTGACCAAGCTTTTGCTCACCTGCCCTAATTTCTCCTCATGTGGCTCGGTGTCAAATGTTTTGTCTCATAACATTCCTGTGAAGCACCTTGGATCGTTTCACTACGTTAAAGGTGCAATATAAATACAAGTTGTTGTTGTTGTTGTTGAGGTGTTTAAAATGATAAAAGCATTTGATCGGGTAGATGCAAAGAAATTATTTCCTCTGGGAGTTGAATCAAAAATGAGGAGAGAGAGCTCTAAGGACATAATCTTAAAATTAGAGCTCGGCCATGCATGAGCGAAATCACGAAGCACTATTTTACACAAAGTGTAGCAGAATCTTCAAACTCTCCCCCTGTGGATGCTCGGACAACTGGAGCTTTCAAGACTGAGCTAGACACAATTTTGTTAGGTAAGGGTATCGAGAGATATGGAGCAAAGGCCGGAAAATGAAGCTGAGGTGCAGATCAGCTATGATCTAATAGAAAGGTGGAAAAGGCCTGAGGGGCTGAATGGCCTACTCCTGTTCTTAGTGTTCATATGGCTAAATGGAAAGAGGGTGACATTAGAATGTGACTGAATTAATTTATGAGTGCAGCTGACACAGCAAAAAAAACACATAATCCTCTTCTTCCTCTATTTTGATGCTAATTTCACTTTGTGTATGGATGTCTATTGACTTAAGTGCATTACAATATGGATCAATCAGAAATACATATGGCATGAAGAGAAGTTTCACATAAAAGCATCCATCAATCGCTAAATCAAAGCAGCTGCTTGTGATCATGAAAATGTCTTATGGCCTTGTTTAAATAATGACGTAGAGGGATATTGGCATTCTGTATTATATCTCTAGTTATTAACCATCTGTCTGATGTTTATTGGTCCCAAAGTCAATGTTATATCCAGGTGCTAGCCATTTCTGCTAATTCTGTCATGATTCCAGACAGGACTTTAGCACATGTTAGAATTAACCAGTTCCTCAGGCTTCTGATGTAATATTCCTCTTTTGATAGGAAATCATTTTAATGTAGATTTTAACTGAACTTTGACAACAGGACCGATGGAAGATCAGCCATGCCGCACCGGGAATAATGCAGCTTTTACATTTTTTATTACTTGGCTTCGAGAAACAGTAAAACTTTTATTCGTCTAGCTCTGGAGTGCACAAGATTAAGCACATTTTTATAGTTATAAGTTTTCCAATTCCTTATACCAGATTTACTGACCAGCACTTGGAGGTGATAACGGACAGTGTGCATGAGAAAGGATGCTATCTTTCCACTGCTGCAGGGCCATCACCCAGATACAAAAGAGACAAAAGGTGTGACAATGCGTAACAAACCCAGGTGAGCTTCAAGTCAGGTACGAGGAAGTTTTTTGACAGAGGAACTGAACGACTTTCCTGACATGAATAAGATCATCACAGTAAGGTTTATAATATTAATATGTATTGAAACAGTGAAAGATATAATGAAATGTTGAAACAAATGGCAAATATAAAAATGAGAAATAAATGTATATGCATTATAAGTTTACTATAATATCAGAACTTGAACTACCAAATCATCTGGCTTTGCTCCATACTGCTCTTATTGTTAAAAGCAAAAGTGGTGAGGACCACAACTGGTTAGTGGGGAAACAGATCTGCTCAGTTAAATGGACTTCACAGTTTGGAGAAACATACAAATTTTTCACAGACCAAGTTTAGTGTACCATATTCATCATATATATCAAGATTCGCTCCATATCTTACATCAAAGTATGCATGTAAAATGATCAGATGCAAATGCTTAATATTTTATTTAACAATTCCATGCCTTAATGGTTAATGTTTTTGTATTCTTATAGTACCGATGTTACGGTGTCAGTAAATTGAGATTGTATGGACAAGCCTGGTAGTGAAGATATATAGCTCACTGAATTTTGTACAGCTAGCTTCTCATTCAACTTTTAATAGCCTCCCTGTGCATGGAGAACAGGTGCAGGGAGCCGGGCCAGCATTGTAATTAGCTGGGAGGTGGGAACTCTTAAAATGCATGCTGCTCACCATTAAATGGATTACTGTTTTGGTGCCTAAACTTTGCTGTACGCAAGGACAAATGTGAGGAGAACTCTCATTTTAAAGGTTCTGCTGCAAAAGGTGCAAATGAAAGTTATTTACTTTCCATTTTACCACCCTCCTGTCAAAGCAGACATTGCACATCAGTCGCATGGCACACAATATATTGGCATCTTACCTCTGCTAGAAGACAATCAGTCCTGAAAGCATTGTGGTTCCATTTCTTACACCATGGACCGGGTGACTTCCTACATTCCAGACCTTTACGTTCCAGTGGGTGAGAAGTGGGAGTGCTTTGAGTGGAGTTCCCACTTCTAAATCTCCTTTCGCCATCATCCCGTTCCTAGGCCAGCAACACATCACTCTTACCATTCTGCTGCAGACAAGATTGGTGAAGATTAGTAATGCATTGTAAGGCCACAGATAAGGTATCTGTCACCCTTTTTAAGGCAGCAGACATGTTGGCATCCAAAGTCTGCACTCTCTCCAAGGTAAACATTCTTATCGTTTCCTGCTCCAACTATCCCCGAGCGATCCTCCATCCTCTCCGCGACTGTGGAGAGTGTGCGTGGGACGTCTGTCAGTGCCTGGCTAAATTTCTTATTAGCGTCCTCGACCAGGCCAACATCCCCAGCATTTCCATGATGGCAGTCCCTGTCATTAGCGTTTACTCGTGCTCACTTGTGAGGTGTGAATCACCAGGTGAAAATGCAACTGTAGAAGTGCACCCACTAAAGTGCGAGTATTTGCGCTGGTGCATTCATGTACGTCCCGTGACCCTCAGAAGGTATGAGGTCCTCTGAGCAATTGTCCTCATACAATGTCCAGTGGTGCTTGCTGTATGGATGAAGGCCCTGCACAACAATCTTGTCAATCATCATACACAGAGTCTTCTCACAGTTCAGTCATTGATGAAATAAAGTTAGCATATGTGGGCCAGAGATGTTTTTAATTCCGTCACCAGCTATTTGAGAGTTCTCTGTCTCTCCATCACCAATTGAGAGGGATGCAGCAGTGCCACTTATCTCCAGAGCCTCCTCCTCTGCATCAGTGAGCTGGATTATTTGTGCCGGCCCACCTCTCCCTCATGTTTTATGCTCTGTTGTTCTAAAAGGGACAAAAAACAGACATGCAAGTGAGTGACGGTGAGGTACTCACCCGATGGATGCAGTGCATTTGGTGAGGGTGACTTGAGACAGATGCATCATGTCGCATATGGATTGGGGTGGGTAGCAATGATGGATGTATACATGGGGAGGTGATGAAGTGCATAGAAAGTGAAGGATGGGTGCTGCTGAAAGTTGAATGGGTGTGAAGAGTGAGTGATGGAGTACTCCTGGCAGGACAGAGTGAAAAGGAAGTGGGAGGGGCTTAAACCACAGGATGTAGGTGAATCAGCAACTGCACTCACTTTTCCTGACCTGGCTAATTGCACTGCATCCACAACTGGGACCCTATGCTCCTGGTGCTCACCTCTCCAGCTACCCCTGGCCTTCTTGGTGAGAGCTGAAGGTTCTTCCACCCATTGCTGAGGAAAAGTATGTCCCTCCTGCTCCTGACTGAGGAAAAGCAATGTGTGAGGAGGACACAAAAGATCTGCAAAAGGACATAGTCAGGCTAAGTGAGTGAGCAAAAATTTGGCAGATGGAGTATAATGTTGGAAAGTGTGAGGTCATGCACTTTCGCAGAAAAAAAATCAAAGAGCAAGTTATTATTTAAATTGAGAAAGATTGCAAAGTGCCGCAGTACAGCGGGACCTGGGGGTACTTGGGCATGAAATACAAAAGGATAGTATGCAGACATAGCAAGTGATCAGGAAGGCCAATGGTATCTTGGCCTTTATTGCAAAGGGGATGGAGCATAAAAGCAGGGAAGTCTTGCTACAGTTATACAGGGTATTGGTGAGGCCACACCTGGAATACTGCGTGCAGTTTTAGTTTCCATATTTACGAAAGGATATACTTGCTTTGGAGGCAGTTCAGAGAAGGTTCACTAGGTTGATTCCGGGGATGAGGGGGTTGACTTATGAGGATATGTTGAGTAGGTTGAGCCTCTACTCATTGGAATTCAGAAGAATGAGAAGTGATCTTATTGAAACGTATAAGGCTTGACAAGGTTGATGCAGAGAGGATGTTTCCACTGATAGGGAGACTAGAACTAGAGGGCATGATCTTAGAATAAGGGGCCACCCATTTAAAACAGAGCTATGGAAGCTGGGACATTGAATAAATTTAAGACAGAAATAGACAGTTTATTAAATGATAAGGCAATAAGGGGTTATGGGGAGTGGAGGGGAAGTGGAGCTGTGGCTCGAGGGGTCGTATGGCCTACTCCTGTTCCTATTTCTTCCGTTCTTATGCTCTTATGACTGCACTCAGCAGTAATTCCAGTGGTGTGTCATTAAATCTGGGTGCTGCCCTTGCTCTATGTGCATCCATCAGAAACACCTCCTGAGCCCACCAACTTCCATTTGTGCACTGTCCCTTAAAATAGAGCTGGGGTCACATCATGCCCGCTGTACAGCCTGGAGACGCAAAACCCGGACATCATAATTTATTGCCTCAATTCAGATATGATCATAGATCCCGACCCTCTGACTTTACACCCGGGGTCGGCCTACACAAATCCGCCCCAGCCCCCCGCCCCAGCCCCCCGCCCATGCTCAGAAGACGCCTTCAAATTAATAGTGATGCCAAAGTCAGTTTAATGAAACTTTCAACACTTTATATATCATATAATATCATATCTATTTTCAGATCAAATGTGTTCTGGATTCCTGGGTTGCAACATAATTATTACTTGTTAATTTATTTCTGCGGTGGGAAATTTTCTGTTTGGCTCATATCATAAATTATCACCTGCTACTTCCTTGCCATCCCCCCTTCAAATATCTTGTCCCATATATGTTAAAGGACACTAACATTAATAATACGACGAAGGGTCATCGACCTGAAACGTTAACTCTGTTTCTCTCTCCACAGATGCTGCCTAACCTGCTGAGTATTTCCAGCACTTTCTGTTTTAATTTCAGATTTACAGCAACCGCAATGTTTTGCTTTTGTATTAACATTAATAATATGTTTATTGTCACCCGCACTTTCACCAAGTTGGTTATAATTATTTTTCACACTGCAGGTTAAATGCAGTGAAAATATTGGGTTGTACAGATGAAGCGTCCAGAATCCGGAACCCTCGGGACCGAGGCCATTCCAGATTCCGCGTTTTTCCGGACTTTGGAACGTCTTTCTGATGTCACAAATCCGAAAACACCCAGATTCGGGTATTTCCGGATTTCGGAACATCAGAAAGGGGTTCCCGGCTGAGGAGACGTTCAGGCGGGCCCCGTCGCCAAGGAAGTGTTCGGGCCGGTGGGCCCCATCACAGAGGAGGCCCCGAGGTAAGGGCAGCGGTGACGAGCAGCGGTGAGGCGAGGCCTGAGGTCGCCGGGCCGGAACTCCGGATTTTGGACGCTGCACCTGTTAAGTATGGAAGAACTCCACAAGACTGAGTACTGTGAGCTAAAACTGATGTGACCTTCATCTCTTTAATACAACTCCAGAGTGCCTGAGCAGCATGGCAGACAACCTTTTATACTCCCTTGCACAAGATGTGCAGGTGACCCTTGGACATCCAACAGTTGCGCCCTCTGATGGCAAGTCTAACACAGTTACAATGTTTACATGCATAACATCACTCTCTCCCAAAGTCTTTGATACAAATGATTTACATGTTGAGATGATCCGGGGCCCTACGTTCCCTGGTTGATCGTCTCAGTTCAAACTCTGGCATGGGTGAGTTGGTCAGACCATTGCTACACTGTGGCACGGCTGGTCTGACAGGACTGTTGGGAATGGTGGGTTCATCCTCTTGATTGACAGCGAGGTCGATTGCTGGTTGGGTGTGTGTTGGTGGATCGATGATGGTGATGTCTTCAGGTTATTCCTGGTTGTCGGTGAACCGCAGTTTGGTCTGATCCAAATGCTTTCTGCACGTTTGTCCATTCAATAGTTTGACGATAAACATTCTATTCCCCTCCTTGGCCAAGACAGTGCCAGCGACCCATTTAGGACCATGACCATAATTAAGTACAAACACAGGGTCGTTAACATCAATGTCACGCGATACAGCCGCGCGATCGTGGTACATGTTTTGCCGGTGACGCCGGGTTTCCACATGATCATTTAGATCCGGGTGGACTAGGGAGAGCCTGGTTTTGAGTGTTCTCTTCATTAACAATTCTGCAGGGGGAACCCCAGTGAGCAAGTGGGGTCACGTCCGGTAGCTGAGCAGAACCCGAGATGAGCGGCTCTGCAAGGAGCCTTCCGACAATCGTTTCAAGCTCTGCTTGATAGTTTGGACTGCCCATTCCACTTGACTGTTGGATGTGGGCTTAAACGGGGCAGACCTGATATGCTTGATGCCATTGCGGGTCATAAACTCATTGAATTCCGAACTGGTGAAACACGGTCACTGACAAGGATATCGGGCAAGCCATGGGTGGTGAACATAGCACGGAGGCTTTCAATGGTGGCAGTGGATGTGTTGGATGACATGATTACGCTTTCAATCCATTTAGAGTAAGCGTCCACTACAACTAAAAAACATCTTTCCGAGAAAGGGGCCAGTAAAATCTACGTGGATCCTGGACCACGGTTTGGAGGGCCATGACCACAGACTCCATGGAACCTCCCTTGGTGTACTGCTCAATTGTGAGCACGTGTTGCACTGGTATACTCATGACTCTAAGTCCAAGTCAATGCCGGGCCACCAAACATGCGACCTGGCTATAGCCTTCATCATGACTATACCTGGGTGGGTATTGTGTAGGTCGCGTCTAAACCTTTTTTTGGCAAAACCACGCGATTACCCCATATGAGACAATTCGACCGGATGGACATTTCACCTTTGCGTCGGTGAAACGGCTTAATTTCATCTTGCATTTCCCCGGGAACGGCTGACCAGCTCCCATTGAGGACACAACTTTTTACAAGTGATAGCACAGGATCCTGGCTGGTCCAGATCCTGATTTGGCGAACTGTGACGGGTGACCCCTCGCTCTCAAAAGCATCCATGACCAGAAGCAAGTCTGTGGGCTGCGCCATTTCCACCCCGGTAGTGGGTAATGGTAGCCGACTGAGGGCATCAGCACAGTTCGCCGTGCCTGGTCTGTGGCGGATAACATAGTCATAGGCGGACAATGTTAGTGTCTATCTTTGGATGCGGGACGAAGCATTGGTATTTATACCTTTGCTTTCTGAAAACAGTAAAATGAACAGTTTGTGTTCGGTTTCAAGCAAACCGAAGTCCAAATAGGTATTGGTGAATTTTCTTAACCCCATATATACATGCTAATGCCGCTTTCTCGATTATACTGTAGGCTCTTTCAGCCTTAGACAGACTTCTAGACGCGTATGCAACCGGTTGAAGTTTGCCTGATACATTGGTTTGCTGTAACACACAGCTGACCCCGTACGAAGATACATCACAAGCTAGCACTAATCGTTTACACGGGTCATACAGTACACATAACGTATTAGAACAAAGTAAGTTTCTGGCCTTCTCAAAGGCTGTCTCGTGAGATTTATCCCAAACCCAGTCGTCACCCTTACGTCGCAATAAATGCAACGGTTCCAGCAAAGTGCTCAACCCGGGTAGAAAGTTACCAAAATAGTTGAGGAGTCCCAGGAACTAACGCAGTTCCGTCACATTCTGTGGTCTGGGTGCATTTTTGATGGCCTCTGTGAGTCCGTGGGTCTGATGCCGTCTGCCACAATATTTCTCCCCAAAGATTTGACCTCTGGTGCCAGGAAAACACACTTGGAGCGTTTTAGCCTGAGTCAGACTCTGTCTAGTTGACTTCGAACCTCTTCCAGGTTGTGCAGGTGTTCGGTGCTGTCATGACCGGTGATCAGAATGTCGTCTTGAAACACAACAGTGCGCGGAACCGATTTCAGCAGACTCTCCATGTTCCTCTGAAAGATGGCAACAGCCGAGTGAATCCCAAAAGGGCACCTGTGGTATATAAACAGTCCTTTGTGCGTATTGATGCATGTCAATTTTTTCGAAGATTCAGCCAGCTCCTGTGTCACGTAGGCAGAGGTTAGGTCCAACTTGGTGAACGACTTTTCCCCCCCCCCCGCTAACAAGGTCATCCGCCTTGGGTAGCGGGTACTGGTCTTGTAACGAGACTCTGTTGATCATTACCATGTAGTCTCCACAGATTCTGACTCTGCCATCGCTTTACAACACTGGAACAATCGAACTGGCCCACTCATTGAACTCGACTGGCGATATGATTCCCTCTCGTTGAAGCCTGTCCAGTTTGATCTCGACTTTCTCCCTCATCATATATGGAACCGCTCGAGCCTTGTGATGAATGGGCCTTGCATCGGGGACTAGATGGATCTGCACCTTGGCGCCTGTGAAGTTGCTGATGCCTGGTTCAAATAGTGACGGAAACTTGCACAGCACTTGGGCGCATGAGGCATCATCCACTGAAGATAGTGCTTTGATGTCGTTCCAATTCCATTGAATCTTTCCCAGCCAGCTTCTGCCGAATAGCGTTGGGCCATCGCCTGGTACAATCCACAGTGATAAATCATGCACAGCTCCATCGTACGATACCTTAACTGCCGCACTGCCAATGACTGGTGTGAGCTCTTTGGTGTAGATGCGCAGCTTTGTCTGAATCGGGCTCAGTTTGGGCCTTTGTGACTTGTTGCCCCACAGTTTCTAAAAAGCCTTCTGGCTCATAATTGACTGACTCGCCTCCGTGTCCAACTCCATTAATACCGGAATACTGTTCAATTTGACTTTCAGCATGATAGGAGGGCTCTTGGTGGTGAAGGTGTGTACTCCATACATTCTTCCTTGGGTTGAGTTGCCTCTCTTGTTTGTTCTGCGCGATCTGCGCCGGATCGGTCATCCTCTGCCGACTCTGCCACGTGGTGAGTCGCAGCACTCTTGCACATTCGCTGGAGGTGCCCCATTGTTTAGCAGGTTTGAACACATAGTGCTTGAATCGACATTGATGGGCTCGATGATTACCTCCACAACGCCAACATGGTGCTAATGGATTTGCATTCACACCCGATGGCGGACTCTAAGTCATCCTAGGTCTTGCAGCTGCGGATGTGTAAGCCCTGCCATATGCAGTTCTGCCGGCTAGCGGCATTATTTTATGCACAGTATTTGCTGGTGAGCTTTGATGCTGGGAAGATATCTGTCTGGTATTATCGCTCGTGAATATGAATGCCTGGACTATCGTGATGGCCTTGCTCAGGTCTAGGGATTCGTCGGACAGCAGCTTGCGAAGAATGACCTCATAGCCGATGTCAAGCACAAAAAAATCCTGCAGCATTTCCCACAAAAATCCAGCAAATTCACAAGTTCCCGCAAGTTGTCTCAGGTCGGCGACATAACTCACCACATCTTGGCCCTCAGAGCGGTGGTGCGTGTAGAAGCAATATCTGGCCAGTAAGACGCTCTCCTTCGGCTTGAGGTGGTTCCGAACCAGCGTACACAACTCTGTATATGTCTTCTCCGCTGGTTTCTCCAGTGCTAGCAGATTCTTGATGAGGCCGTATATTGTGGACCCACACACGGTGAGGAGAATCGCCCTGCGCTTGATTGCTTTATTGTCCCCATCCAGCTCGTTGGCCATGAAGTACTGGTTGAGACACTCAACGAAGGCTTCCCAATCATCACTCTCTACAAATCTCTCTAAAATACTAAATGACCGCGTGAAAGTTCATAATCTGTTACTCGTCGCCAATTGTTAAGTATGGAAGAACTCCAAAAGACTGAGTACTGTGAGCTAAAACTGATGTGACCTTAGTTCTCTTTAATACAACTCCAGAAGCAGTATGGCAGACAACCTTTTATATTCCCTTGCACAAGGTGTGCAGGTGACCCTTGGGCCTCCATCAGTTGCGCCCTCTGGTGGCAAGTCTTACACAGTTACAATGTTTACATACATAGCAGCACCTGTAGTGCAAATTATACAGTTAGTATTGGCAAGGTATGCATCTATATAGTTGAAGATTCAAAGCCTTAGAAAGTGATAGAATAACTCCCAGCTTGGAAGGTAGGCCAAGGCTGAGAAAAGGTGATGTGCACAGGAGGACTGGACTGGAGGCATGACAAACAGGCAGGCAGCTGTTGCAACTAGCAGGAGGCCATTGCCTTTGCTGGATTTGGCCAACTTGGCAGAAAAGATTTACAAGAATGGTTCCAGGATGAGAGACTTCAGTTATGTGGATAGACTGGATAAGCTGGGATTATTCTCCTTAGAGCAGAGATGGTTGAGAGGAGATTTGAGAGAGGTGTTCAAAATTGTTCCCTTTGGTGGGAGGGTCGAGAACCAGAGAATTGAATATAGGGAGTATGATTAAGAAGTTTGCAGATGACACTAAAATTGGCTGTGTGGTTAATAATGAAGAGGAAAGTCATGGGCTGCAGGAGGATATCAATCTACTGGTCAGGTGGGCAGAGCAGTGGCAAATGGAATTTAATTCAGAGAAGTATGAGGTGATGCACTTTGGGAGGGTAAATAAGGAAAGGGTATACACATTAAGCGGTAGGCCACTTAATAGTGTAGATGAACAAAGGACCTTGGAGTGCTTGTCCATAGATCCCTGAAAATAGCAGGCCAGGTGGATAAGATGGTTAAGAAGGCATACGAAATGCTTGCCTTTATTGGCTGATGCATAGAATATAAGGGCAGGGAGGTTATGCTTAAATTGTACAATACTTTGGTTAGGCCATAGCTGGAGTATTACGTGCAGTTCTGGTCACCGTATTATAGGAAGGACCTAATTGCACTAGAGAGAGTGCAGAGGAGATTTACTAAGATGCTGCCTGGAATGGAGAATCTTAGTTATGAGGACAGATTGGATAGGCTGGGTTTGTTCTCATTGGAACAGAGGAGGTTGAGAGGAGACCTCATTGAGGTGTACAAAATATTGAGTGGTCTGGACATAGTGGCTAGTAAGGGTCTATTTCCATTGGTGGAAAGGACTATTATGAGGGGGCATAGTTTTAAGATGGTTGGTGGAAGGTTTAGCGGGGGTTTCATGGGAGGCTTCTTTATGCAGAGGGTTGTGGGGATCTGGATCTCGCTACCTGGAAGAGTGGAGGATGCAGAAACCCTCACCACTTTTAAGAGATTGTTGGATGGGCAATTAAAGTGCAGTAACCTGATCTAGAGCTGGTAATTGGGATTAGACTTGATGATCTTTTGTTGTTTGTTGGACGGTGCAAATATAATGGTAAGTACTGCAGGGAATAGAATACGGCCAGGGTGATCTCCTGGATGGCTCAGAGAGGAATTTTCCCAGATTTTTTCTCCCTAAATTGGCCTGGGTTTTTTCTGGTTTTTGCCTTTCCCAGGAGATCACATGGCTCCGGTTGGGGTGGAGTGTAGAATGTTTTAGTATAAGGGGTGTCGCAGTTGTGGTGAGGTGGACTGGTTGGGCTGGGTGCCCTTTGCCTTTCCGTCATTGTTCATAGGTTTATATGTAACCTTTAGGGCTGCTGGCCAAGGGACGTGTGGCTCTTTGTCGGCCGGCGCGGACACAATGGGCCGGAATGGCCTCCTTCTTCGCTGTAAATTTCTATGTTTCTATGTTCTATGGCACGGATTTAAGGTGATTGGCATAAGAACCAAAGGCGACATGAGGAAAAACGTTTTTACCTAACGAGTGGTTAGGATCTGGAATGCACTGCCGGAAAGGGTGGTGGAGGCAGATTCAATCATTCCTTTCAAAAGGGAATTAGATAAGTACCTGAAGGAAAAAAAAATTGTAGGGCTACAGGAAAAGGACAGGGGAGTGGGACTAACTGATGTGCTCTTGCAGAGAGCCGGCACGGGTTCGACAGGTCAAATGGCCTCCTTCTGTGCTGTAACCATTCTATGATTCTACGAAGTAATAACTTTGTACAAAACATTGGTTAGGCCACAGTAAAAATACTCTATATACAGTTTTGGGTACCTCATTAAAGCCATTGAGCATACAGTGTAGATTCACTGGAAAGATCCCAGGGATGATAAGCTCTAGTTATGAGGAAAGATAAGATCCTGGGATTATTTTCATTCGAGCAAGAGATGTCAAAGAGGATAATTAATAGAATATTTTTAAATTATGGAAAGTTTTAATAGCGTGAATAGGGAAAGACAATTCCTCTGGTTGGGGAGTCAATGGCCCCGATATTTAATCAGGGCTGTGGAGAGAGCAGGGGCTTGATGGATTTCCGGATGCCTTGATGAAGTTAACAGTAGGACGCCTTTCAAGTTTTTTCTGCCGGTTGCAGCCTGATTGACACATGGGAAATCCTGTGGCACAAGGTCTGGGAGTGGAGAGGAGGGAAAGATGGCGAGGTTTGGAGTAGGGGGGAAAGAGCGCAAGGTGGGGGTGAGTTCACAGGGGAGAGCTCGCTGGGAAGGAGGATGAGCGGGCAGAGTAGATTGCGTGTGGCGGGGGGGGTGTGAGGGAGCAATGGGGGACATTGCAGCGGGGGGGGGGGGCAGAGATCCGCGGGGAGGAGATTGTGGAGGTTGGGTGGGAGATTGTGGAGGAGATGAGGGGAGGGGTCAGCCGTTCCCAGGACTGTGAAGATGTTAGCTTGTTGGGTGTGGAGGAAGCACTTCTGCTCCTCCTGGCCCATAAACAGTGCTGTAAATAAATGGATCCACCCTTCCCAACTCTTTTCCTGAGCCCCGGGAAAACCAGCTGAAATTAGTTAATAATAAAAATCAGGTAAATATGGAGGCATGCAGCTTCCTTAGAACATTTCAATGACAGGTACGCCTCCTGCGAGCTGATTGGTTGTCCACCGCCCCCGACTGTCTCTGTTAAAACCAGATGTGAGCGGATTGGAGACGGGTTGGGGAGATGGTTTGACATTTTTACAATTTTTATTTCCCACCCACCACAAATCCATCCCTCCTTGGATGTTGAAATTATTCTCGATTACAGGGTCATCAATCTAAAATGATCACTAAGAGTGTGAGCAAAGAGATTAGGAGATATTTTTTATGCAGAGGGTTGTTGGACCATGAAATGCTTCACCTTAGGGAGTGCTTGAGGCAAAGTTCATTGCACTTTTTAAGGTTCATGTATTATAAGAACATAAGAACATAAGAATTAGGAACAGGAGTAGGCCATCTAGCCCCTCGAGCCTGCTCCGCCATTCAATAAGATCATGGCTGATCTGGTCGTGGACTCAGCTCCACTTACCCGCCCTCTCCCCGTAACCCTTAATTCCCTTATTGGTTAAAAATCTATCTATCTTTGACTTGAAAACATTCAATGAGCCAGCCTCAACTGCTTCCTTGGGCAGAGAATTCCACAGATTCACAACCCTCTGGGAGAAGAAATTTTTTTCTCAACTCGGTTTTAAATTGGCTCCTCCGTATTTTGAGGCTGTGCCCCCTAGTTCTAGTCTCCCCCACCAATGGAAACAACCTCTCTGCCTCTATTTTGTCTATCCCTTTCATGATTTTAAATGTTTCTATAAGATCACCCCTCATCCTTCTGAACTCCAAGGAGTAAAGACCCAGTCTACTCAATCTATCATCATAAGTTAACCCCCTCATTTCTCGAATCAGCCTAGTGAATCGTCTCTATACCCCTTCCAAAGCTAGTATATCCTTCCTTAAGTAAGGTGACCAAAACTGCACGCAGTACTCCAGGTGCGGCCTTACCAATACCTTATACAGTTGCAGCAACACCTCCCTGCTTTTGTACTCCATCCCTTTCGCAATGAAGGCCAACATTCCATTTGCCTTCCTGATTACCTGCTGCACCTGCAAACTAACCTTTTGGGATTCATGCACAAGGACCCCCAGGTCCCTCTGTACCACAGCATGTTGTAATTTCTCCCCATTCAAATAATATTCCCTTTTACTGTTTTTTTTCCCCAAGGTGGATGACCTCACACTTTCCGACATTGTATTCCATCTGCCAAACCTTAGCCCATTCGCTTAACCTATCCAAATTTCCTTGTAGCCTCTCTGAGTCCTCGACACAACCCGCTTTCCCACTAATCTTAGTGTCATCTGCAAATTTTGTTGCACTACACTCTGTCCCCTCCTCTAGGTCATCTATGTATATTGTAAACAGTTGTGGTCCCAGCACTGATCCCTGTGGCACACCACTAACCACTAATTTCCAACCGGAGGACCCATTTATCCCGACTCTCTGCTTTCTGTTCGCCAGCCAATTCTCTATCCATGCTAATACATTTCCTCTGACTCCGCGTACCTTTATCTTCTGCAGTAACCTTTTGTGTGGCACCTTATCGAATGCCTTTTGGAAATCTAAATACACCACATCAAGGGTTATGGCGAGAAAGCAGGAAGGGGGTACTGAAGTTTCATGTTCAGCCATGAACTCATTGAATGGCGGTGCAGGCTAGAAGGGCTGAATGGCCTGCTCCTGCACCTATTTTCTATGTCTATGTTTCTATCTATCCATCGGCACACCTCTATCCACCATGCTCGTTATATCCTCAAAGAATTCCAGTAAGTTAGTTAAACATGATTTCCCCTTCATGAATCCATGCTGCGTCTGCTTGATTGCACTATTCCTATCCAGATGTCCCGCTATTTCTTCCTTAATGAAAGTTTCAAGCATTTTCCCCACTACAGATGTTAAACTAATTATCTTGACAAATAGTGAAAGGACAGTCTACAAAGCACAGATAACAATTGCTCATCTTTTTACCTGGCAGAAGGGCAACAGACATGTCTCGAACCTATAGCAATCTACGACATGAATGTGAGGCATCACACCAAGGGTTAGAAATTGGCCTCGTTTGAGCCCCCATTAGCACCTCCGGTTGGCGATAACAGGGCGCTAATGGCGCTACGCCCGGGTGCAGCAGGAGTACCAATGCCCGCTAAAGTCTCCTGGAGGTCTGTGCCATGATCTCCTGTGCCCAGAGATTGTGACATCATCGTGTTGCGCATCGCCCCAGTAGCGCCCCTAACTTCGGTTCCACTCCCTGCAGCATCGCCGGGCGACAACACCGATGGCTGTCGGAGACGTTTTTAGGGAGGCTGCGTGCTTGGGGAGTGCTATTTAAAGGGTTGCAACAGTGAAAAATGTTTCCTAATCGCTTACTTCAATTTCTGATCATTTTCTTCGGCCTCCGATTGATCAGCCTTTCCACTCTGTTTAGAGTGCTTCGGGCTGATTGGGCCAGATCGCGGCAGCCATTGGCAACGAAAAACCTGGTTTCAATGCAGAGCCTGTAGCGATGGCCCTTCCCTTTATGGGAGGGAAGGAGCCTCTGTTCTTGGCAGCGTTACCCTCGACATTGGTCAGCGTTGCACCGCTACTGCCCCACTTGATGGCTTTAGCGCACCAAGGGAAGTGGTGGCGCTTGATTAAGTGCTTCACTTCAGTGCTACTACAAAGGTTATCGCCCCAAACAGGACGCCACGCAATTTCTCCCCCCCAAGTTTGTTTGTAAAATGTTACTGCAGTCATATTAACCCTGATTTTGCAAGCCACTTACAATGGTTTAGAGAATAAATCAAGTTGCAAATTAGTCAAAAGCACCAGACGGAGAAATGGTGAAAACATATCCTGAAGATTAGCTGACAATAGAAGAGAATAAAGGCAGTGAGTGGGGTAGGAAAAGGGGTAGGAACAGAGCAACTCCTCAGTATTGATGTGATTCATCACAAGGCCCAGATCTGATAGATAAGTACAGATATCTCATGCTTCAACAACATTAATTGGTGATCAGTTGATTATTACGCGAATGCTTCATGACTCATTTTTGTCTCCTCTTTGCTTTCCCTTTCTCTTCTTTCTCACAAACCAAGAGCATTGCAATGGGGACACAGCAAGTAGGCATTACTTAATAAGGACCGACTTATCTGGGAGTGCTGACTTTCTCGAATATCAGTTTAATTATACTGTCATTAAAGAGAAAACCTAATCTATGCTTCCTAACCCTTTCACTCCATTGGCAAAATTCTTTTGTTTTAAATCTTTCAGTTATGATTTACAGCCATGCTATTGTATCTGGGGTTGCTAATTTGATCTTTGAACTGCTTTTAAACTGCAAAGTCTTAAGAAAAAACAATGAAGCAGAGGATAGGTTCATGCTTTATTTGATTTAAATATTCTGAAAAGAGACAAAGCAAAATTAGTTCAGCAATTACAAGATGAAGTATAAACTGGGTTATTCCAAAAATACCAGTCAGTAACTCAGCAGCATTCTATGACAAGGAACTGAGCCACCGCCATTTGGCCCATATTCACCCTGTAGTGACGCACTAAAAAAATACAGATGATGCCAAATTGGGTGGGACTATTTGAGGAAAGGAATAACATTTGGAGCTATCTGTAGAAGCTTAGTAACTAGTTAGATGAACTAGAAATGTAACATTGGGGTTGTTCAAATGCCATTGGAGGAGAGATTAAAGTACTAGAAGGTCTGATGGGACAAATGGCCTTTTTCACCCTTGACAATTCTTATGGACTATTTTCATGCTGTATGTGCTGTGCCCCAAATATGGGTGCATATTTTCCATTTCAACTTCCGCTATAAATCAAAATGGATATACACATTGTGCAATGCCTAATGCTTTAAATAGACCTGACAACTTGTTTTCCCAATATTGTACTGAACTAATACAATATTAAAATTAATTAAAATAAAATGTCTCATTACAAGTCCTCATTAAATAAAATTGATACACCAACACACATAAATACCCCACGTTGATTGTTTTCTAAATAACTTCATGATGCATTTTACAGAAGTCTTGAAGAAAAGAAAGACTTGCATTTATATAGCACCTTTCATGACCACCGGAAGTCTCAAAGCGCTTTACAGCCAATGAAGTACTTTTGTAATGTGGGAAACATGGCAGCCAACTTGCGCACAGCAAACTCCCACAAACAGCAACGTGATAATGAGCAGATAATCTGCTTTTTTGTGATGTTGATTGAGGGATAAATATTGTCCAGGACACCAGGGATAACTCCCCTGCTCTTATTCGAAATAGTGCCATGGGATCTTTTACGTCCACCTGAGCGAGTAGATGGGGCCTCGGTTTAACGTCTCATCCGAAAGACGGCACCTCCGACAGTGCAGCACTCCCTCAGTACTGCACTGGAATGTCAGCCTAGATTTATGTGCTCGAAAAGGTTAATATATTTTACGTCAGTACTGTTGCAACCTTCTCTCCTATTCCTTTAATGCATAAAGTGCTCTGTCAGATGTCTTTAGATATTTCAAAAAGTGACAGTTGGGCACATTCATTTCCACACAGTCATGCTGAGAAGCTTGCAGTACAATGCTAACTGTAGAGCAACATGCCATGTGCAATTTAATACCAAAGGGATTGTGCATGAGAAGGTTAAAGCTCGCTGTAGCTCTTCTCAAACTGGCATCCTGGTGAAGTTTACAAATCAAATATAGTGAAACTCAGACTTTTAATGGCTCTGTCAGACATTTTGCTGTGGATAATTTTTGACACTATTTCTCAGATTTTACTATGTGCAACTTCGAAGATCTTTTATCAATGGAATGAATATGAAACACTTAAGAAAAGTAAGTCAAAATTTATGGGTGAAGCAAAGCCAAATATATGAATCTTTTGGTTATTTTTAAAGAGTATTATGTGGGGAAGGATGTCCAACAATGCTTCTATTTATTCCATCTTCCTACGCCGTGTTTCATTCTGTTTTGCTACATTTAATTGATAATGTAGTGGAGATAACTTATGACACAAAATTGACAATCTCTTACAAGCTACACAGTAGTGCACCAGCAAAGATTATACTGCCTTTTGAAAGAACTGAAAATTGTTTTGGTCTGCTGAACACTATCACACCAGCAAAGAGAAGGAGTTCACCATTAAAGAGATTTATAAATAAACTGTGTGCTGTCACTTCAGTTCAGTGGAGCAGACGTCTGTGTAACTGCCTGCAGTAGAAGCAATCAATCAAATAATGTTATTTTTGTCTACGAACTTTAAGCAGCTTTTGTTAATGCTGGCCGTAAATCAAGTATATATTAATATATTTTTAAGGCTAATCAATCTGCAGGTAATGTGTAGCACTGACAATGGATATTTTTCCTTTTATTTATGGAAAATGAATGAGTTCCAATCTATAGTTACAAATTGAATTTTTCATTATATATATATCCTGCTAATTCCTTTTTTTTGAACACACTACAGTAGTTAGGCATTGCCTTTGAGATGGTATTTGTTCAATAGGTCCCAATTAATTGGATTATTGGATGAGATAGACTGTAAACAGATTGTAAGTTATTGTTACGATTGCGTACTCTAAGCTTCTCGCATGATTGGGTATATATAACTTTTCAGTTGTGAAATTAAAACGTGAATGACTGACCTTTATTAAGATATGTGTTGCTCTTCACATCCCACCTTAAATGTCGTGGTGATTGAGCCCTTCATTTCCTATTTATAATTAGGTTGATGATTTTAAATGAAATAGTCATCTGTCAATTCATCTGTTCTGCAGCCAGCAGAAATGATTCATGTTTACTTAAATACCAGCTAATTATAGCAATATTATATTAACCTATTCTCCTGTAAAGGCATCATTTTGCACTCAAGACAGTTTTTGTTCCCAAGAATGACTTTAGCTGGTTGTACAAATGTGGTCTATCACATATAGGAGATATGAGGAGAAATTTCTTCATCCAGAGGGTGGTGGGAGTCTGGAACTCACTGCCTGAAAGGATGGTAGAGGCAGAAAGCATCACCACATTTAAAAGATACTTGGATGTGCACTTAAAGTGCCATAACCTACAGGGCTACAGACCAAGAGCTGTAAAGTGGGATTAGGCTGGATAACTCTTGGTCGACCGGCGTGGACACGATGGGCCGAAATGGCCTCCTTCGGTGCTGTAAATTTCTATGATTCTATGATTCTATGTGCCATTCCAAACCACTCCTGCATGTGCCAATACAACCACTATATCTCCAGAACAGTTTCTCTTGCCTTATCCACATGATCAATTCAGGTGAACCCAGGACACCTTCCTTAGACCCCTCATATTCATCAGCTATATGTTACCCTTCAGTGAAATGAATCTGTAAGCACAGGACCAGCTTCCATATGTATACTGACAGACACCAAACTCTAACTCTCTACCACTACCATTCTAGGGATGTTACCGTACTGAATGTGCAACACCAAGTCTTGGATGAGTTGTAACTTCCTGCAATTCCTTGTCAGCAAAACTGAAGCCATCCTATTTTGTCCTGAAAGTAAACTATGAAAGAAAACTAGCACAAAATATAAAAAAGAGATAGCAAGAGTTTATATAGGTATATAAAAAGGAAAAGAGTGGCTAAAGTTAATGTTGGTCCCTTAGAGGACGAGACCGGGGAACTAGTAATGGGATGGCAGAAACTCTGAACAAATATTTTGTATCAGTCTTTACGGTAAAGGACACTAACAATATTCCAACAGTGGATAACCAAGGGGCTATAGCGGGGGAGGAACTTTACACAATCACAATCATTAAGGAGATGGTACTCAGTAAGATGATGGGACTAAAGGCAGATAAATCCCCATGACCTGATGGCTTGCATCCTAGGGTCTTAAGAGAAGTAGCAGCAGGGATTGCAGATGCATTGGTTGTAATTTACCAAAATTCCCTGGATTCTGCGGAGGTCCCAGCAGATTGGAAAACTCCAAATGTAATGCCCCTATTTAAAAAGGAGGCAGACAAAAAGCAGGAAACTATAGACCAGTTAGCCTAACATCTGTGGTTGGGAAAATGTTGGAGTCCATTATTAAAGAATCAGGAGCAGGACATTTAGATAAGCAAAATTCGGTCAGGTAGAGTCAGCATGGATTTATGAAGGGGAAGTCATGTTTGACAAATTTTCTGGAGTTCTTTGAGGATGTAACGAACAGGGTGGATACAGGGGAACCAGTGGATGTGGTGTATTTAGATTTCCAGAAGGCATTTGACAAGGTGCCACATAAAAGGTTACTGCACAAGATAAAAGTTCACGGGATTGGGGTAATATATTAGCATAGATAGAGGATTGGCTAACTAACAGAAAACAGAGAGTTGGGATAAATGGTTCATTCTCTGGTTGGCAATCAGTAACTAGTGGGGTGCTGCAGGGATCAGTGCTGGGACCCCAACTACTTACAATCTATCTTAACGACTTGGAAGAAGGGACTGAGTGTAATGTAGCCAAGTTTGCTGACGATACAAAGATGGGAGGAAAAGCAATGTGTGAGGAGGACACAAAAAAATCTGAAAAAGGACATAGACAGGCTAAATGAATGGGCAAAAAGTTGGCAGATGGAGTATAATGTTGGAAAGTGTGAGGTCATGCACCTTGGCAGAAAAAAAATCAAAGAGCAAGTTATTATTTAAATGGAGAAAGATTGCAAAGTGCCGCAGTACAGTGGGACCTGGGGGTACTTGTGCATGAAACACAAAAGGATAGAATGCAGGTACAGCAAGTGATCAGGAAGGCCAATGCAATCTTGGCCTTTATTGCAAAGGGGCTGGAGTATAAAAGCAGGGAAGTCTTGCTACAGCTATACAGGGTATTGGTGAGGCCACATCTGGAATACTGCGTGCAATTTTGGTTTCCATATTTCCGAAAGGATACACTTGCTTTGGAGACAGTTCAGAGAAGGTTCACTAGGTTGATTCCGGAGATGAGGGGGTTGACTTATGAGGAAAGGTTGAGTAGGTTGGGCCTCGACTCATTGGAGTTCAGAAGAATGAGAGGTGATCTTATCGAAATGTATAAGATTATGAGGGGGATTGACAAAGCGGATGCAAGGTGGAACTAGAGGGCATGATCTTAGAATAAGGGGCCGCCCATTTAAAACAGAGATGAGAAAGAATTTCTTCTCTCAGACGGTTGTAAATCTGTCGAATTCGTTGCCTCAGAGAGTTGTGGAAGTTGTGGGACATTGAATCAATTTAAGACAGAAATAGATAGTTTCTTAAATGATAAGGGGATAAGGGGTTATGGGGAGCGGGTGGGGAAGTGGAGCTGAGTCCATGATCAGATCAGCCATGATCTTATTGAATGGCGGAGCAGGCTCGAGGGGCCATATGGCCTACTCCTGTTCCTATTTCTTATGTTCTTATGTCCTCACCCAAAGTCGATGTGTTTCAGGCTCTGATTCCCACAACTGACCTGGCTGCCAACTGAATCTGACACAGGTGATGTGTAATCTGTTTGACTCTGAACATTTGGGAGCTTCAGAAGAGTTTTGAGCACTGAGAAAGGACTGCAGCTGATGGCATCTTTGTGGAACTCCTACACGGCAAGCGATCTCCAGGTGGGCAGAGGAAACGTTTCAAGGACACCCTCAAAGCCTCCTTGATAAAGTGCAACATCCCCACCGACACCTGGGAACCCTGAAGAAAGACCGCCCTTAGTGGAGGAAGAGCATCTGGGAGGGCGCTGAGCACCTCGTGTCTCGTCGTCGCGAGCATGCAGAAAGCAAGCGCAGGTAGCGGAAGGATCGTACGGCAAACCGGACTCCCCACCCACACTTTCCTTCAACCACTGTCTGTCCCACCTGTGACAGAAACTGTAATTCCCATATTGGATTGTACAGTCACCTGAGAGCTCACTTTTAGAGTGGAAGCAAGTCTTCCTCGATTTCGAGGGGCTGCCTATGATGATGATGGAAGGAAAGGGAGACGATGTAGACAGGAGTGCCAACGCATTGGTCAGTTATGTAGTACTGGCAGGGTTTCCTGTGTGAGAGAGGCATTAATGACTCCTGGAGCTAGCAACAGGTTATCCTCCAGCTATCTTCGGGCCTCACTAATCACCTTGCTAATACTCATCTGGGGTCTCCATGACTAGGCTTCTTCGTAAGGCACAATTATTCAGCATGCAGCACACAACCATGATCCATGGGAACTGTAATGTATGGACCTGTGAGTATGCTCTCAGGTTTGTATAGATGTTGAGTTATGAGTGGCTTAGCCAGTCATATGATGTTCACAAGACTCAATAAAACCCCAGCCAGTTGGGTTCGGCGCTTCCATGATGAGGCAGGTGTATGAACTGGTAATGTGCAGTGTGATTGTTAGACCTTTGCTAATAAACCAACTAGTTCTTAATCGCAATGTGTTGCTATGAATCCTTAAGCAAAGAACCCATGAAGCAAATACATTACAGAACCTAGTAGGACTAAATTGCAGGATGAACCTGAAGCGCACCTTCAACATACTAATGGTGCACTCAATTATGTCTCTGATGGCTTCATGGAGCTCATTGTACCAATAAGAACATAAGGACATAAGAAATAGGAGCAGGAGTAGGGCATACGGCCCCTCGAACCTGCTCCGCCATTTAATACGATCGTGGCTGATCCGATCATGGACTCAGGTCCATTTCCCCACCTGCTCTCCATAACCCCTTATTCCCTTATCATTTAAGAAACTGTCTATTTCTGTCTTAAATTTATTCAATGTCCCAGCTCTCTGAGGCAGCGAATTCCACAGATTTACACCCCTCTGAGAGAAAAAATGTCTCCTCATCTCAGTTTTAAATGGGTGGCCCCTTATTCTAAGATTATGCCCTCCAGTTCTAGTCTCCCCTATCAGTGGAAACATCCTCATTGCATCCACCTTGTCCAGCCCCCTCATAATCTTATATGTTTCGATAAGATCACCTCTCATTCTTCTGAATTCCAATGAGTAGAGGTGTCATGTATCCTACATGGTTACTGCTTGTACCATTCCAAGGTGTGCCACCAGAGGGCACTGCAGTGGGAGACTTGTAGGTTACCTGTACAGGTGTGCCAGGCCTAGTATAAAAGGCAGGCCACCATATATGATCCTCACTCTGGAGTTACATTAAATGGACTAAGGTCACTACAGTCCAAGCACAACACATTGCCTCGTGAAGTCATTATTAGAGCATCTGAAGACATAATAATTGGCGACGAGATTACGGACCTTCACATGAAAATGGCTAACTTTGGTACATTGCAGCAGTTCGCCGCTGGTGATGATTGGGAAGCCTTTGTGGAGAGGCTCGACCATTTCTTTACAGCAAATGACCTGGCAGGCGACAATCTGGCCACACTGGCTGATAAGCGCAGAGCTATCCTGCTAACCAGTTGTGGGCCCACCGTCTATGGCCTCATCAGGGACTTGCTGGCACTAGCAAAGACAATGACCAAGACGTACAAAGAGCTTGTGACGTTGATCCAAGAACAACTCAAGCCCAAAGGGAGTATCCTCACAGCCAGGCACCGGTTTTATACACACCGACGGCCAGAAGGCCAGGAGATCGTGAAAAATACTGCAGGCCTCAGGAGGCTGGCGGCACCGTGTGATTTCGGCAACCACTTCACCGAAGCGCTGCGGGATATTTTTGTCATCGGAATCGGACATGAGGGCCTTCTTCATAAGCTACTGTCTGCGGATACCACAGTCACACTGCAGAAGGCCATCTCCGTGAGCCAAGCATTCATGATCTCGACCTGTGGCTCTAGGCAGATGACTCATCCTCAGGACTCAAACCCGGCAAGTACTGTGCACAGAGTGGCACCTTTTAGAGGCTGGACTTTAGAATGTGAATCTTCTTAGGGAAGAGAGAACAGGACCCCGAGTCCCTTCACTCAGAGTCCGCCGAGGGGGGCTAATCAAGTAGCACCATGCTGGTGTTGCGGAAGGAATCACAGGGCTCACCAGTGCTGTTTTAAAGACTATGTATATAAAGGCTGCAGCACAAAGGGCCACCTCCAGCGAATGTGTAAAAGAAATATGACTCACTGTGTTGATGAAGAGTCTGCAGATGGCCATGAATCCAGCGCGGATTATGAAGCGATAGTCAGAGAGGCAGCTCAGCCCCACGATGAGGTATATAGCATGTTTACCTGCACCACCGAATGTTCTCCGTTGAGGATGGAAGTCGAGATAAATGGCGTTCCAGTTTTCATGGAAGTGGACACGGGGGCGAGCCAGTCAGTAATGAATCAAGAAGCCTTTGAGAGGCTATGGGACAATCAAGTTGAACGACCCAAGTTGGTCCCGGTTCAGGCAAAGCTGTGCACCGACACCAATGAACTTATCCCAGTTGTTGGTAGTGCGGATGTAAAGGTACTCCATGATGGTGCGGTGCACAAGTTACCCCTGTGGATTGTTGCAGGTGATGGACCAACGCTACTCGGGAGAAGGTGGATGGAGAATATTCATTGGAGCTGGGAAGATTTCATCCCTCCAGCGATCAACGCCCCCCCACGTTTAGAGGCAAAGCAAGCCCCCACCTGAGGTTGGATCTGGCACCAGAGAGCAGACCAGCACAGCACCCGAGGCACAGACTGCTCAGCACGACTGCGGGGAGATGATCCAGCTGAGATGTCCCGAACACACCTTCCAGGCTCCAGGGGCAGGACTCTGGAGGAAGAGAATCGGACCCAGTGGCGACTTCCCAGCTTCAGTGGAAGAACCCGGGGAGAAGAGGATCACAGCAGTCGACATCGTGGATGGAAAAAAGATGGCTCCCAAACCACGAGGTGAGGTGCTGAAGAAAAAGATGGCGGCGACCGGACCACGAGGTGCAGCGCTGATGGAGCAACACGTGGCACCAAACGGAGAAGAGGATTTGGGTAAAGATAGCAAGGCTCTCTTAAAGGAGGCCCACAACTCACCACACTTAAAGGGACAGTTCCACACTCTCAATCAATGTAACAGCAACTGTGAGTTAGATGTAAAATGTGTAATTGATGATCAGAGTTGTGTACATGCAATAAGCAAGGAAAAGTCGCGCGATTGCGATCGGAGCTACAGGTTATTTACAATAATTAATGAAACATTGTGCGATGTAGGATTTCAACTGCATACAGTCAATGCAGCGGGCAAACACCCATCGGGAGCACACAAGTCCAGTAAGCTACCCAATGTAGTAGCTTGCGTCCCTGGGACCAGAGCTATGCATCATGGTGTGTGGCCACAAGCAGCTAATATATGCAAGCCACAGAACAAGCGATCTCAGGAGGGCAACGGCAACGGTATCGATACCCTGCCCCCGATCGGCTCCACCTCTCAGGCACCCGATGGCACCAACCGCCACGAGCCTGAAAGAGCAAACTACGCTAAGGCGCAGCCCCCAGACCCTATCGCCACCAAGGCTACACCCGAGAACGAAGGGTCACCCGCAACGGTTCTCCCAAATGGGACCGGGACCAGCCAGGATCCCAAACCAAATAACGCCCAGGCAAGCGAGTCAGCAGTTCCCTGTGCACTGCTAGACGACTGCTCCTCAGGGAGCAGCAGCGACCCGGGGCATAAGGAAAGGACCGGGAGGTCTCAGGCATCTGTGAACCTGCTCGACGCTAGGAGCAACGGCAAAAGCCCCGAGAGCTGGCAACTTGAGCCAACCGGGTTCCCACTGCCAGCACTGGGCACCACGGACACCATCCAACAGTTCTGGCACTAGCTTGTCCTCACGCACCGGTGCTGACCCCAGCACTGACTCCAAGTATATTCCAAGTATGTACCTCAACATTCAAATGTACTCACCTCACCACGGTACTATGAATGCAATACTGTAAATGCAAATTTTTTTTGGACTTGAATGTATATGAATGTAATGAACCAATGGCACAATCTGTATGTTGGGGGGGGCGGGGGGGTGGCGGGGTGTGGGGGAAAGAATGGAGTGATCATGGACGCACAAACAGAAACCACCAGAAACTCTACTGTCAACGAAACACCACCTACTCACCCAAATGCAGATAGAAACAATCCTCCAAGGGTCAACCAGATAGAGCCAAGCCCAGAGCACACTCAATGCAAAGGCGATTTGCACTAAAGACTTGGGGGAAAGTGATGTTGTGCATCCGACATGGTTACTGCTTGAGCCATTACAAGGTGTGCCACCAGAGGGCACTGCAGTGGGAGACTTGTAGGTTACCTGTACAGGTGTGCCAGGCCTAGTATAAAAGGCAGGCCACCATGTGTGATCCTCACTCTGGAGTGACATAAAAAGGACTACGGTCACTACAGTTCAAGCACAACACATTGTCTCATGGAGTCATTATTAGAGCATCTGAAGACATAACAAGAGGCCTAACCTACTCAACCTTTCCTCATAAGTCAACCCCCTCATCTCTAGAATCAACCTAATGAACCTTCTCTGAACTGCCTCCCGAGCAAGTATATCTTTTCGTAAATATGGAAACCATAACCGCACGCCGTATTCCAGGTGTGGCCTCACCAATACCCTGTACAACTGTAGCAAGACTTCCCTGCTTTTATACTCCATCCCCTTTGCAATAAAGGCCAAGATTCCATTGGCCTTCCTGATCACTTGCTGTATCTGCATAATAACCTTTTGTGTTTCATGCACCAGTACCCCCAGGTCCCGCTGTACTGCAGCACTCTGCAATCTTTTTCCATTTAAATAATAACTTGCTCTTTGACTTTTTTTCTGCCAAAGTGCATGACCTCACACTTTCCAACATTATACTCCATCTGCCAAATTTTTGCCCACTCACTGAGTCTGTCGATGTCCTTTTGCAGATTCTTTGTGTCCTCCTCACACATTGCTTTTCCTTCCATCTTTGTATCGTCAGCAAACTTGGCTACGTTACACTCGGTCCCTTCCTCCAAGTCATTAATGTAGATTGTAAATGTTGTGTATCTGTAAATTTGTCCATTGTCTAGTTTGACTACAAACACCCCACTCCCTTCTTTAGCTATCACCATGCCCGCGATCTACTTGGAACCATGTCCATACACAGGGTCATTCAGATCAATTTCACGTGACACAGTGGCGCGATCATCGTTTACATTTTGTTGCTGCCGCCTGCTCTCTACCTGATCATGCAGGTTGGGGTGAACCAGCGAGAGTCTGGTTTTAAGTGTCCTTTTCATGAGTAGCTCAGCCGGGGGCACCCCTGTGAGCGATTGGGGTCTCGTGCGGTAGCTGAGCAGTACTCGGGACAGGCGGGTTTGGAGTGAGCCTTCTGTGACTCATTTGAGGCTCTGTTTGATGGTTTGTACTGCCCGCTCTGCCTGCCCATTGGTGGCTGGTTTACACGGGGCCGAGGTGACATGTTTGATTCCATTGCGGTCATGAATTCTTTAAATTCGGCACTGGTGAAACATGGCCTGTTGTCACTGACCAGTATGTCAGGCAGGCCGTGGGTGGCAAACATGGCCCTTAGGCATTCAACGGTGGCGATGGCAGTGCTTCCCGACATTATTTCACATTGAATCCATTTTGAAAAAGCATCCACCACCACCAGGAACATTTTACCGAGAAACGGGCCCGCATAGTCGACATCGATCCTCGATCATGGTCTGGAGGGCCAGGACCACAAACTTAGTGGTGCCTCTCTGGGTGCATTGCTCAACTGAGCACACACGCTGCATTGCCGTACACAGGACTCTAAATCAGAGTCGATACTGGGCCACCACACATGGGATCTGGCTATCACTTTCATCATTACTATACCCGGGTGTATGCTGTGGAGATCCGAGATGAACGTCTCCCTGCCCTTTTTGGGTAGCACTACGCAGTGACCCCACAACAGGCGGTTTACCTGAATGGACAGCTCGTCCTTTCGCCGCTGGAACGGCTTCATTAGCTCTTGCATTTCAACCGGGATGCTGGCCCAGCAACCATGCACTACACAGTTTTTTTTACTAGGGACAGCAGAGGATCTTGGCTGGTCCAAGTCCTAATCTGGCAGGCCGTGACAGGTGATTTATCATTCTCAAACGCTTCCATGACCATCAACAAGTCTGCGGGCTGCGCCACCATCAACAAGTTTGCAGGATACGCCATTTCCACTCCCGTGGTGGGCAATGGTAGCCGACTGAGAGCATCAGCATAGTTCTCGGTGCCTGGCCTGTGGCGGATGGTATAGTTATAGGCTGATAGCGTGAGTGCCCACCTTTGTATGCGGGCTGAGGCATTAGTATTTATCCCCTTGTTTTCAGCGAACAGGGATATGAGAGGCTTGTGATCGGTTTCCAGCTCAAATTTGAGGTCAAACAGGTACTGATGCATTTTCTTTACCCCGTACACACACGCTAATGCCTCTTTCTCAATTATGCTGTCGGCCCTCAAGCTTCTGGAAGCATAGGCGACAGGTTACAACTTCCCCGCAATGTTAGCTTGTTGTAATATACACCCGACTCCGTACGATGATGCATCACATGCTAGCACGAGTCTTTTACACGGGTTATACAATACAAGCAGCTTGTTGGAGCATAAAATGTTTCTGGCTTTCTCAAAAGCAATGACTTGTTTTTTTTCGCATACCCAGTTCTCACCTTTACGCAATAACACATGTAGGAGCTCTAAGAGGCTGCTTAACCCTTGTAGGAAGTTACCAAAGTAGTTGAGGAGTCCCAGGAACGACCGCAGCTCCGTGACATTCTGTGGTCTGGCTGCGTTTCTGATAGCCTCTGTCTTGGCGTCTGTGGGCCGAATGCTGTCCACTGCAATCTTTCTCCCCAAGAGCTCCACTTCTGTTGCCATGAAGACGCATTTAAACCTCTTCAGCCGCAGCCCTATGCGATCCAGTCGCTGGAGGACCTCCTTCAGGTTTTGTAGGTGCTCGGCGGTGTCCCGACCCATGACCAATATGTCGTTCTGAAAAACCACCGTGCGTGGTACCGACTTGAGTAGGCTCTCCATGTTTCTCTGGAAGATCGCTGCAGCCGACCGAATTCCAAACGGGCATGTGTTGTAGATGAACAGTCCCTTGTGCGTGTTGATGCAGGTGAGGCCCTTCGAAGACTCCTCCAGCTCCTGCGTCATGTAGGCCGAAGTCAGGTCGAACTTGTTGAATGTCTTGCCTCCTGCCAGCGTCACAAATAGGTCGTCTGCCTTAGGTAGCGGGTATTGGTCCTGTAGCGAGAAACGATTAATAGTTACTTTATAATCGCCGCAAATCTTGACCGTGCCATCACGTTTGAGTACTGGAACAATCGGGCTGGCCCACTCGCTGAATTCCACTGGGGAGATGATGCCCTCGCATTGCAGCCTGTCCAGCTCGATTTCCACTCTCTCCCTCATCATGTGAGGTACCGCTCGCGCCTTGTGGTGAATGGGTCGTGCCTCTGGGATCAAGTGGATCCACACCTTCGCCCCGCAAAAGTTTCCAATGCCTGGCTCAAAAAGGGAAGAAAATTTGTTAAGAACCTGGGTACATGAGGCTTCATCGACATGTGATAGCGCTCGGATGTCATCCCAGCGGATTTTGCTCAGCCAGCTCCTTCCAAGCAGTTGGGGCCATCGCCCGGAAAAATCCAGAGTGGCAGTTCATGCACCGAGCCCTCGTAGGTGACCTTGACCATGGCGCTGCCCAGGACAGTGATAAGCTCTTTGGTGTAAGTTCTCAGTTTCATGTGGATGGGGCTCAGGGCTGGCCTGAGTGCCTTGTTGCACAACAGTCTCTCAAACATCTTTTTACTCATGATGGATTGGCTAGCGCCAGTGTCTAGTTCCATGGCTACGGGTAAGCCATTCAATTTTACTTTTAGCTTTATAGGTGAACATTTCGTCGAAAATGTGTGCACCATGTGTACTTCAGCATCTGCCTCCTCTCTCTGAGCTCAAAATTGCTTTGATCCACCATGGACCGATCTTCCTCTGCCACGTGGTGGTTAGCAGGTTTTGCAGAGCTTACAGCTCATCTGCAAGCTCGTTGGAGGTGCCCCATTGTTCTACAGCTGTTGCAAACATACCCTTTGAAGCGGCATGAATAGGCTGAATGGAAGCCTCCACAACGCCAACAAGGTGTGAATTGCCTTGCATTCATCCTTTGTTGCGGACTCTGAGTCATCTTGGTCACCTGAGAGATACACAACATCAAATAGTTAGGGTCCCAGCACTGATCCCTGCAGCACCCCACTGGTTACTGATTGCCAACCCGAGAATGAACCATTTATCCCTACACTCTGTTTTCTGTTCGTTAGCCAATGCTCCATCCATGTAATATATTACCCACAACCCCGTGAACTTTTATCCTGTGCGGTAACCTTTTATGTGGCACCTCGTCAAATGCCTTCTGGAAGTTCAAATACACCACAGCCACTGATTCCCCTTTATCCACCCTGTTCATTACAGCCTCAAAGAATTCTAGCAAATTTGTCAAACATGACTTCCCCTTCATAAATCCATGCTGACTCTGCCTGACCGAATTTTGCTTCTCCAAATGTCCTGCTACTGCTTCTTTAATAATGGACACCAATATCTTCCCAACCATGGATGTTAGCTAATTGGTCTATAGTTTCCTGCTTTTTGTCTGCCTCCTTTTTTAATAGGGGTGTTACATTTGCAGTTTTCCAATCTGCTGGGACCGCCCCAGAGTGCAGGGAATTTTGGTAAATTACAACCTTGCATCTTTGGAAAGCTGCATAGGTGCCTTCAGTCATTTCTGCAGAGGGTAATCTTCATCTGCCAGGAGCCACCTGACATTTTCTTTGTCCGGGTGGAAGATTGTAGGCACATTGGATTCCTTAAATTAATTGCTTTGTGGCAACTGCAGAGGGTTTCTGGCAAGTGTTGTCGAGAGAGAAGGTTAAACATCTATCCCCATCCTTGCTGCTCTTGTGAAATCACTGAACCTCTTCCTGCACTGAAGCCAGGTGCTGGGGGTGATGCTGCTGGCACTGACCCTCTCGGACACGTCTGTTCAGGCCTGCTGAATAAGAACATAAGAAATAGGAGCAGGAGTAGGCCATTTGGCCCCTTGAGCCTGCTCCGCCATTCAATAAGATCGTGGCTGATCTGATCATGGACTCAGCTCCACTTCCCTGCCCACTCCCCATAAACCCTTTACTCCCTTAGTGCTCAAAAATCTGTCTATTTCCACCTTAAATATATTGAATGACCCAGCCTCCATAGCTCTCTGGGACAGAGAATTCCATAATCAGCCTGGGTATGCTACTGCGGGTACTGAGCAAAAGTACCTTCATCCTTGCTCTGAACTCTTTCATCATGTCTTCGTAGGAGGCATCTGAAAACCTGGGGGATGCCCGTCCATGCATTTTACAGCAGCAGGATGGCAGCGAAATACGAAAGCAGGAAATGCAACCTCACTTTAGAATCATAGAAACATAGAAAATAGGGGCAGGAGTCGGCCATTCGGCCCTTCGAGCCTGCACCGCCATTCAACAAGATCATGGCTGATCACCCACCCCAGCACCTCCCCCCCCCATGCCCCCTCCACATCCCCCGACCCCCCCAAGCCGCAAGGACCACATCCAACTCCCTCCAGAACACATCCAATGAACTGGCATCAACAACTCTCCGCGGCAGGGAACCCCGCAGGCCAACAACTCCCCGAGTGAAGAAGTCTCTCCCAATCCCAGCCCCAAACAGCCCACCCCCCCATCCCAAGAGCGTGCCCACCCACCCCCCCCCCCGGCTCCGGACCCACCCAACATTAAGAGGTCCATTCCTGCTGTAAATAGGCCATGGATGTCCCACCAGAAATTGTGCAGAGAAAATAGGCGGGCTACCCATTTCCCGATGCAATCAAGCAAGCAGCCCGTCAATCATAAATCACTTAAAATTATGTTGCTGATCGTTTGCCCCTCAGCCTCAGCCCTCGCCCGCCCGATTCACACCCCGAGTTAAAATCGGGGCTTATGTACTTCTAGCAGCTTTCATCTGTGAGTCTTTTCCCTCTTTTTATTTCTAGTTTCTTTCGATTTCCTGCCTTTTCCCTCAGGTAGGCCTCTCACCAATTTAGCTTTTGCATGTTCTTTTGTTTACTTCATGTCTTTAAACTGACTCGCTTTCGTATCATCTACTTTTAAAAAAATGTAATTTGCCCGTCATTCAAGTTATCAACTTCATCGCTGTGATTACTGTATTTGTTGTGTCCTGCCCCTCCCCCACCCTCACCCCATTTATATCCTGATTCTCCTAAAAGTCTGATGACTTTTGATTTGCATTTGACTTGACATTTCTCTCGTCAGATGCTGACTGATCTGATATATAATTCGAGCAGGGGTTTTTTTAAGCTCAGATTTCTAGCATTTCTAGCTTTTTTTCTTTTTAAGTGCACTTATCAATTTAACTAACAAGACAACCAGACACACGTGTTTATGTAATAGAGCAGTTTGTAAACCTACTCTGAGCAGGCCTATATTTCAAACATGATAGCAGTCTTTAGTCATGATACTTTCAGATGACAGCTGCTTTTATTGCACCCACTCCCTAATAATTGGCTAAATGGTTGGATTTTGAGACTGCTGAAATGTTTTCACACCTGACTAAACATTCATCTAAAACATGAATTTCCTCACAATGTCCCATTTCCTACTTAGTTTATCAAAAACAGCTGAAATTTTGACAAGTGAAAGATTCCCTCCCTCCTTTTCCTCTACGCTACTGAATTATGTGTTACATGGCATTGTGGTAGAATCACAGATACTGATACTTCACCATTAATCACCTGCCAAGCTGGATACGTTCTCTTGCTGCTCCTCAACATCAGCCATTTTGAAGGTAGTTCATCTGAACAGAAAACTACCAATCATTTTATATATCCTGCCTTGGAAATATATCGCCATTCCTTCATCATCACTGGGTCAAAATCCTGGAACTCCCTCCCTAGCAGCACTGTGGGAGTACCTTCACCACACGGACTGCAGCGGTTCAAGTAGGCGGCTCACCTCCACCTTCTCAAGGGCAATTAGAGAATGGCAATAAATGCTGGCCTTTCCAGTATCATCCACATCCTGGAACGAATAAATAAAAGCACAATTTAACAATGGGCTACCAATGGGAAATACCCACCCAAGGAAAATGGGAAAATTGGCAAGGAAAAATAGGCTTTTATGGATCAGGGAAAATAAATATAACTTGTAATTACAAACTTTAGTTGAAATATGCTGTAAGATAAATAAAAATGAAGCTTTGTAATAAATCCGTGACCTCCACCACCTAGAGGGACAAAGGCAGCAGGCACATGGGAACACCATCACCTCCAAGTTCCCCTCTAAGTCACACACCATCTCGACTTGGAGATATATCACCGTTCCTTCAACGTCACTGGGTCAAAATCCTGGAACTCGCTCCCTAACAGTAGTGTGGGGGCACCTTCACCACACGGACTGCAGCAGTACAAGAAGGCAGACCAACAACACCTTCAAGGGCAACTAATGATGGAGAATAAGCGCTGACCTTGCTAGTGATGCCCATATCCTAAGAGCAATTTTTTAAAAATTGCAAATTGCTAAAAACTTTTAAATTCAAGAAAATATGTGGATTCTTTTTCTGGACCGATTCCAAAAAGTGATGTACGAGAGAGTTGCAGACATATAAACCAATTTTCACCTCCATGGGTGTACCCAGTGGGAGGCAGGTATGATGGATGAGCATCTGCCCATGTCAATGGGCAGGATTTTCCTCTCTCTTTCCACTCATTTTAGGATAAAAATCTGGTAAATTATGTGTAGTGTTTCAATATACAAATAGTCATATCAGTTTTGATACCTTCTTTAATACAAGAACCAAAAGTTGTATGAAGGAAAGCTTGTTCTAGGCAGACGAGAGTGGGAACTGCGGCAGGGAGCTTTTTCACCGGGTTCTCAATGTCTGCTGCCAATTCTGAGATTTTTCGCAAAAAGTGATGGCAGATGTTGAATACACCCACCCATATCTGAATGAACATATACAAAATAGGCAAACATTATGGAGTTGATTTTCATTGTCTTCTGACATTATTGGGGTACTGAAGTTGCATGTTCAGCCATGAACTCATTGAATGGCGGTGCAGGCTAGAAGGGCTGAATGGCCTACTCCTGCACCTATTTTCTATGTTTCTATGTTTCTAACGGCCTCTGGAATTCAGCCTTTGTGTCCATGTTTACACCAAGGCTGTAATAAGGTCTCGGGCTGAGTGGTCCTGGCGGAACCCAAACTGAACATTGGTGAGAAGGTTATTGGTGAGTAAGTGCCGCTTGAAAGCATTGACGATGACTACTTCCAGAGTAGCACAGGGTTTGAGCACTCTGCTTCCATTCTTATTTAGGAACTATTAGATCCTGTACTAGCTCCATCATACATCTAACTTGTCGGCCCAATAGTTACTGGGGGGCGAAATTGGCCAGTGCCCCGTTTGGGGTGGTAATTTTTTTCTCAGGGAAAACTTAGCGCCCGAGGAGATGGGTGGCCAAATTGTGGCAAATTGGGCATTTTCACCCCAGGAGTGAGGAGGGCACTAAATTCGTCACTAATAGCTTCAGCTGGGCATCGCAAGGGTGCTATTCATAGCCACTTACCCAATTTCAGCTGAGCTCCATTCATCAATCAGCCATCAATCCTTAACTCCAGCTTCATCAGGTTCTTAAAGGGATGGTCGTATGAACCTGCTGATGCACGTTTTCAGCACTGCTCAACTCATTCACTGATCTGTGGAGTCCAGGAAGGAGGTGAAATGGCTGCTGCAAATCCCCCTTCAAGGGACAGGGCCTCCATATTCAGTGATGTGGCTTTGGAGACATTGGTGGGGACACTCAAAACCAGGAAGGCCTCCCTCTTCCCTGCCTTGGGAAGGTGGCCATCACCGTGCCATGTAGCAAGAGGTGGCCCAGGAGGTGTCGGAAAGCACTGAGGTGCAGAGAAACCAGATCCAGTGCTGTAAGAAATTCAATGATCTATGTCGGGTGGTCAAAATGAGTACAAGCTTCCACACCTCCTGCATACATAGAACGTAAGAATTGGGAGCAGGAGTAGGTCATGCGGCACTTCGAGCCTGCTCCGCCAGTTAATAAGATCATGGCTAATCTTCTACCTCAACTGCACTTTCCTGCACTAGCCCCATACCTCTTGATTCCCTTAATATCCAAAAATCTATCGCTCTCTGTCTTGAATATACTCAAAGACTGAGGACCCGTGTTTGGTGAAAGTTAAGTTCCGCCCAATTATCATTAAGATCCTGACGATACTTTGGGCAAAATGTGGGAAAGACCGCCCGGCACCAAAAATGGGCCTTGCAAGCCTATTCTGGACAGCAGCGGGTGGTAGCTCCTATTGTGGGCGGCAAATGCGATCCTCGGCAAAGTACTGCCGAGGATTGAGTCGGGCCCAGGGAGGGAGGAATTAATAAAATAAAACGTTTTCAAAACAAAAAAAAACGCACCAGAAATCCTTCAGGGGACCCCATCCACCTAAATCACTGCAAAAGAAATAAAGAAAAGACGTGGACAAACCTTTTTTTTGCAGGTCTTCATACTTATCTTTGAGGTAAGACCTGCCTCCTCACGGCAATCTTTGCCCCCGCTGGGGCGGAGGACCGCCCGAACCAAACTGGCAACGCAGCGGGCGGGAGGACTCTTGTGGGTGTTACACACCAGCGCACGCCAGCGGACACTCCCCAGCGGTCTTCTCTCCTCGCCGGCGGGAGGACTTCACCAAACTCGCTCGGAGGGGAGAGCGCCCAGAAACCAGGGAGACTGCTGAGAAAACTCAGCGGCAGTGGATGGTAAGTCCACCAATTTCGGGTCCTGAGCCTCCACAGCCCCCTGGGGTAAAGAATTCCAAAGATTCACCACCTTCTGAATGAAGAAGTTTCTCCTGATCTCAGTCCTAAATGGCCGACCCCCTATTCTGAGACTGTGACCCCTGGTTCTATACTTCCCAGCCAGAGGAAACATCCTCTCTGCATCTATCCTGTCAAGCCATATAAGAATGTTATATGTTTCAATGAGATCACCTCTCATTCTTCTAAACTCTCGAAAATATAGGCCAAGTCTACTCAATCACTCCTCGTAGGACATCTCTCATCCCAGGAATCAGTCTGGTGAACCTTTGTTATAAGCAATATTTGTTATAAGGATATAAGCAACTATATCCTTCCTTAGGTAAGGAGACCAAAACTGCACACAATACTCCAGGTGTGGTCTCACCAGTGCCCTGTATAATTGCAGTAAACGTCTTTACTCTTATACTCAAATCCTCTTGTAATAAAGGCCAACATACCATTTGCTTTCTTAATTGCTTACTATACCTGCATGTTAACTTACAGTGATTCATGTACAAGGACACCCAGGTCCCTCTGAACATCAACATTTCCCAATCTCTTACCATTTAAAAAATACTCTGCTTTTCTATTTTTTCAAACAAAGTGGATAACTTCACATTTCTCCACATTATATTCCATTTGTCATGTTATTGCCCACTCACTTAACCTGTCAATATCCTCTCGAAGCTTCTTTGCATCCTCCTCGCAACTTACATTCCCACCTAGCTTTGTATCATCAGCAAACTTGGATATATTACATTTGATCCCCTCATTCAAATCATCGATATAGATTGTGAATAACTGGGGCCTAAGCACTGATCCTTGCGGTACCGCACTAGTTACAGTCTGCCAACCCAAAAATGACCCGTTTATTCCTACTCTCTGTTTTCTATCTGTTAACCAATCCTCAATCCATGCTAGTATATTACCCCCAATCCCATAAGCCCTAATTTTGTTTAATAACCTCTTGTGTGGCACTTTATCGAATGCTTTCTAAAAATCCAAATACACCACATCCACTGGTTCCCCCTTACCTATTCTACTAGCTACAAACTCAAAAAACTCTAATGGCAAGGTTGTGCAGCATACAGCAGATGACGATGAATAGGGACACCCGCTTAGGTGAGTACTGGAGGACTCCCGAGCAGTCAAGGCAGTGGCTGTGTTGCTACAGCACTCCGATGTTCTGCTCAATGATGTTCCTGGTGGCGGCATGGCTCTCATTGTATGGATGCTGGGAAGGAGTGACGTAGGTTGCAGAGGAGAGTCATTAGGCAGGTGGAGAGCGGATAGCCCTCGTCTCCGAGAAGCAAGCCACAAACTTCATTTGGGTGGTTGAATAGACATGGCACTCTAGTCTGGCGCAGAACGAAGGCATCGTGGCTGCTGCCAAGATAGCGGGCATTGACGGTGAGGATTCGGCGTGTGTGGTCACACACCAACTGGACATTCAGTGAGTGGTAGCCTTTGCAGTTTCGGAAGATCTCAGGATTGTGATGCAGTTCCCGCAAAGCGATGTGGGTGCAGTCAATGGCACCTTATATTGTGGAGAAGCCCGCTATCCTAGCAAAGCTACATTCCCACTCATGCTGCTTCTCTCTGGTCATGGGAAAGGAAATGTAGTCCCTCCTTCTTCTGTACAGAGCATCTGTGATCTTGCAGTTGGAGCGAAGGATGGTAAACTGGGAGATGTTGGAGATGTCTCCTGTTGCTCCCTGGAAAGATCCATTGGTGTAGAAATTGAGCATGATGGTAACCTTGACTATCACTGAGAGAGCCGTCCTCACCCCAGTCTGAGGCTCAAGGTCTGCTTACAGATGGCAGAGCTCTGTGACCAAGTTCTTGCTGAAATGCAGCCTTCGTGCACACTGCTCCTCAGTGAAATTAATGTAGGAGAACTGCTGCTGGAATATCCGGAGAGAGTAAGGTCTCCTGTTGCCAGCCCTGTGGTGCTTTTTCCTCTGGCCACATTTTGCTATGCTTCTTCCTGTCCTGCTCCATGTGCTTCTCCCTGCCCTATTGTCTGTCTTTGTCTGTGCTTTGCCCCCGTGCCTTGTCCCCTGAGCCTTGCCCCCTTTGCTTTGCCCCCTGTGCCTTGCTCCCTGTAGCTCTCCCTGTGCCTTGCCCCCTGTGCTTTGCCCCCATGCCTTGCCCCCTATGCCTCTCCCTGTGCTTTGCCCCCATGCCTTGCCCCCTGTGCTTTGCCCCATGCCTTTCTCCCTTTGCTTTGCCCCCTGTGCCTTGCTCCCTGTACCTCTCCCTGTACCTTGCCCCCTGTGCCTTGTCCCCTGAGCCTTGCCCCCTTTGCTTTGCCCCCTGTGCCTTGCTCCCTGTAGCTCTCCCTGTGCCTTGCCCCCTGTGCTTTGCCCCCATGCCTTGCCCCCTATGCCTCTCCCTGTGCTTTGCCCCCATGCCTTGCCCCCTGTGCTTTGCCCCATGCCTTTCTCCCTTTGCTTTGCCCCCTGTGCCTTGCTCCCTGTACCTCTCCCTGTACCTTGCCCCCTGTGCCTTATTCCCTGTACCTCGCCCCCTGTGTTTTGCCCCCTGTGCCTTACTCCCTGTACCTCGCCCCCTGTGTTTTGCCCCCTGTGCCTTGCTCCCTGTACCTTGCCCCCTGTGCCTTGCTCCCTGTACCTCGCCCCCTGCACCTCACCCCCTGACCCTCGCCATGTCTTTGTCTGTGCCTTTCTCTCTCCCTCGCTCTATGCCTTTTTTTCTGTAATTGTTGCCGCTTTTGTCTTCACCTAAGCATCCTCTTACGGTGACGTGGGAACAGAGGGTTGAGTGCCAACACAGCTCTCATGAAGTGAAAGAAATGTTGTAGCTTCAAAATCTGCACTTAGTTATACAGGGGAACAGTAAGGAGGCACAAGACTTGTTTAAGTAAAAATTGCTGCTATTGGTCCATCAGCCACTCTGCCTATCTGTTTGAAAGCAGAAAAAAGTACAAGCCCACATTTCTTTTTCAAGATGGTGTCATTAAATAGCACTGCTCCAGCCCGTTCCTGACTAAAACGCGACAGGTGAAGCTGTCATTGTCATCAGCAGGCGGTAAGTGAGGTTGCGTGGGGCAACTTAACTTCCAGGGGGTTAACACGGCGATGCGCATGGCGATGACGTCATTGTCGCTGCGCTCAGCCGAGCGGGACGCTCCTGGCAGGAGCGAGCGCCTCCACAAAAGCCCCGCTCAAATTCACGGGGGGGGGCGATTTTTGCGCCGCGTCTGGGCGAAAACCATTTAGCGCTAACAGCTGTCGCTAAAAGAGGCAATTTCGCCCCCACTGATCCTTAGCTTAAATGTAAATGACACTAAGAATAAGTTAGTTGAAATTATTAGAATGTACATTACACTAAGAACTGAAATAAGCCACCAGGCCTATGCAAATGTATTTGGCTTATGTATTTGGCAGTGAAGCCAGCAAGCCCACAGAAAGAGCTTATTATAACTAATGTAAAATACATTTATTTTACAAATCGTTCTGGCAGACAGTACCTTCCACAGAGGGCCATCTGATGACTTGAGCTGTTACAAGTTCTAAAATTAATTAAGTCACTCAACGTAAGTCAATTCAAAGGACTACAGAAAGCACATCACAATCTTCAATGTGTTGCTCACGTGAAAATTGCATCAATCAAAAATTGCTAAGGGTGAGTAAAAGTCTTTTCCAATTGCTGGGCAAAGAAGCCATTGCCTCCATCAGCTTTCCGAATCTGGTAAATGATATGTAATGTTTCAATATATGAATAGGCATAACAATTTTCATAACTTCTTTAATATATGAACCAAAAGTATGAAGGAAAGTTTGTGTAATGAGCTATATTACATACATTGTGCATCAACAGTTTCACTGTATGAAATTAATAAATAATCAGTCCCGTTTTTTTAATACCTTTAATTGATTCCAATTTCATTCCAAATTGATCTTCGACAGCAGTACAGAGCCAGGAATCAACAGTTCGTTTTACACCCTGCCCGATTTGAAGTCAATGGGAAAAAAAAAATCAGGCACAGTAACCAATTTCATCCCCACAGTCTTACCTTTAAACAAGAGACATGAACATTCCTGAAACATGATTAGATAAAAGAAAGACTTGGATTTATATAGGGAAACATGACAGCCAATTTATGCACAGCAAGCTTCCACAAACAGCAACGCCCCTGCTCTTCTTTGAAATAGTGCCATGGGATCTTTTATGCCCACTTGAGAGAGCAATCAGGGCCTCGGTTTAACGTCACATCTAAAAGACGGCACCTCCGACTGCAGCACTCCCTCAGCACTGCACCGGAGTGTCAGCTTAGATATTTTGTGCTCAAGTGACTCAGAAGGGAGCGTGCTACCCACTGAGCCACAGCTGACACTGATCATTCCACTAACGTCTAAAATGAAATCTCCCTCTCACAACCATAAAACTGCCAACAATTGGCCCTTGGGTTACTCCAAAGGATTTAACCATTTAGGTTTTCTTTCATCAGTTTAAAGGACCAGCTATGTTGGAAAAATACTTTCATGGACAGCCTAAAGTTAATAAAAATACAGGCTTCACATATCAACAGATGATTTGCATCTTTGCATTTGTCACTTGATTGTCATCTTCCCCGTCTCAGCTTTAGTTTCAAAGGCCACTTCCCCCACCTTTGCTTGCTGAATTGGCAATCTGGCTTGAGAAAACAAAAAGGGGTAGAGTTTCTGCTTTGGATGCAATCGGTGATTCCAGTGAAAATTGCACCCAAAATTGAGCCAGTTTTGAAAAGTTTTTTTTAATCCTCATTTTCCGCTCAAACTCATTTGCATATTGCCAAACACAAAATCTGCGACGAATCAGCGCAATTGGGCAGTGCTTTAAAACATAAAAAATATTCCTTGATATATTTAAGAGTATTAACTTGGTAAAGTTCGATTAATACAACTGAAAATGGGTTTATTCAAAAATAAGCATTTTAAATCACAGTGCCAATCTAACACCCGATTTTAAATGCCTGAAAATGACTTTCAAAAAATATCCCAAACTATTTTCGAGTTAAGATTGCTGGACAGAATGCAGCTCCTTAGTTTTTTTAAAAATTTCATTCAAAAATTTTCAAAACATAGCTGTGAGTGATCTTGTGCCCAAAATGTTCCAGTTAATTATTGTCGTCTCCGCGAAGGCCTGTAATTAACCTCAATTAGCGGAAACTCCCAATGGTAATTACCCTGTCACCCTGTGGGCGTGGCCAGTGTTGTTCACGAGGCCTGCTTCTAGCACGATGTTTTTAAAACTAGCACAAAAGATCGTGGAAACACAATTTGCGCTGAACGACAATTTGCGCTTAAAATTCTACGATCATTTGTGCCGGTTACACCGATATTGGAAGAATTGTGCCAAAAGAAGCAGTGCAATCGAGGGGAAACCCCAGGCCAAGCTGTATTCCAGCAGGGCTCAGATACAATTTAACGGAGAATGGAGCTAAAAAATCAACGTTTCTCGTATTGCTGCCGTTTTCGCAAAAAAAACCTCGAAAGCTGAAAATCCGGCCCGTATACCTACTGGCACAATCATATGACGGACTAAGACAATTCTCAATTAACAATGCATCAGCAAATACTGTATCAAATAAGATGACATATTTATCAAACCACACTGATGCAGGTCTTTCTGTACAGCAGAACATACAGAATAACTGTCCACAGGTACTGTGGGGACAGCTGTCAATAACTGAAGTGTAAAAAATGCACTTGTACTCTAAAAACTCAGTGTGCATGTGACACCGTCAGATCTATTTTTGGGTGATGCAAGTCAAGGGAATTGATACACACTGGCCTAACTTATACAATGATCCAATAAAAAAAAATGACTTGCCTTTATATAGCACCTTTCACGACCACCGGACGTCCCAAAGCACTTTACAGCGAATGAAGTACTTTTTGACGTGTAGTCACTGCTGTAATGTAGGAAATGCGGCAGCCAATTTGCACACAGCAAGCTCCCACAAACAGCAATGTGATAACTAGATAAACTGTTTTAAATATTGGTTGAGGGATAAGTATTGGCCAGGATACCGGGGATAACTCCCCTGTTCTTCTTTGAAACAGTGCCATGGGATCTATTACGTCCATCTACGAGAGTGGATGGGGTCTCGGTTTAACGTCTCATCTAAAAGACAGCACCTCCAACAGAGCAGCACTCCCTCAGCACTGCAATGGAGTGTCAGCTTAGATTTTTGTGCTCAAGTCACTGGAGTGGGTCTTGAGCCCACAACCTTCTGACTCAGAGATGAGGGTGCTAACAACTAAGCCACAGGGTAGATACAGAGAAACTATTTTCTTTGATGGGGGAAGTAAGAATGAGGGAAAATAATCTTAAAATTAGAGCCAGGCCATTTAAGAGGGAGATCAGGAAGCACTTTTTTTTTTACACAAAGGGTAGTACAAATCTGAAATTCACTGCCGCAATGTGATGCTGACACAATTAAAGGTTTCAAGACTGAGATCAATAGATTTTTATTAGGTAAGGGTATCAAGGGATATGGAGCTAAGGCGGATAAATGGCGTTCAGGAACAGATCAGTCGCGATCTAACTGAATGGCGGAACAAGGGGCTGAATGGCCTACTCCTGTTCCTATGATCCTATGATGCAAAAGAAACTCTCAAATAGCTTGAGTTTTTTCTTTTTAGGACATTGCAACAAAACATTTGAACTTACTAGTCTTTCTCTGGAGCAAGAGTATTGCACCATGTTTTAGCAATTACAACAATGATAAATGTAAGTATTTTTAATAAAACAGCAAGTCTGCTTCTACACAAGTGTAGCTTATGGTTCCCTTACACCGCACTTTTTTTTGCATCGGTTTGTCTCATCTTCTGAACTTTCCAGGATTCTTTCCAGCTCTGTGTTTTGCAAGTCCCCAAAACTGTGCAGGTGAGTAAAGTTAGGGAAGAGTGGGTCATGTGGATTTTATGGTCAGTTTATTTGTCCATGCCCAGTGGGAGTGGAGGATTACTGCAGAAAACTATTTGTAGAAATATTAATCACCCAGTTAGTCGCCCTCTCAACCCCCTGTACCAGAAATACTCTGACAGTTAAGAGTCCTGCACATACAGTAAGATTGCTATCAGCATGTTAGCTTCTCCTAGAGGACATGCCACACACGAAGAGTCTGCTTTACTCACTGTGGACTACATATTGTTGTGTAATTAACTTGCAGTTGCCAACAATTTGCTTTGAAATGGAGAATGAACATTAATGGTACTTTGCAGTGATTATTACAAATGCATCACAATAAAAGATCATTTATAGGATTTATAATTTATTTTTATGAGGAGGAAAGGAGATTTGTTATTTCATTCTGTGGCTGCTAGTTGTACTGATGGTGAGAATGTTATATGCTTTGAAAGCACCAGCTGAAACTCTGCATTTATTTTTAACTAAGGCTATGTTTTATATACTAAAACTTTGTTGTGTCTTTTCCTTTTTTATGGATTCCGGAGTTGGATCAAATTCTCCATCAATAAAGAAACAATTGGACGTCATCCGACTGTAAGTCAATAGCATAAAATATCCATCAGTTCATAACTGTGTATCATTTTCATTGAAACGAATGCCAAATCTCCAATAGTTGTCTTGCCCAATAAAGCACCCATAGTTACAATCAACATCCTACTGTTGAAGCATGTAACACTATTGTATCAATGTGTACAATTATGCCAACAGACTCACTGGCATAAGTTTTTCTGTTATTGATGGGGCAAATGCAATTGGGACTTCTGGCCAACAGTTTGACCCAAACCCATTTCCTGTCGGTGTGCAGATGGACTCCTGGCCGAATCCCTCCCACCAAGATTAAGCTCATCGCTGCAAGGGCAGAGTGTGTTTAAAGGGGGTGGAAGGGTTTCAAAGAGGAAGAACGGAAATTTTCTTTGAGCCTCAGCCTCAGCGACTAATGCTAACCCCTCCCCTGGCATTCCCTGTGCTTGGCGGAGATGATGGTAGTCGGTAAGATTGTCCAGCGGCTGGCCAGGCTCTGCATCACCATTGGCATTTGCCGGTGTTCAGAGGATGGGATCGGTGGCGGGTCAGCTGTTAAATTTATATTATGATTGACATCAGGTCAGGACCCCGCTGTTAACCCGCTGCCATGCTACTTACCCAGATGTCAGATTTGTCAGGGCTGACCCAACATGCAGTGGTGAGGGAGGTAATGTAGGTGATTAAGACCTTGTTAAGAGGCTATTAAATACAATTTTGAGCTGAACTTACCTTTTCCCAGGTTTTCCACAAGGTTCCCGCTGCTCGGGGATCACGTCAGGTAAGTATGTCGGGAGTTGTGTCAGCAGGAATTCATTTCTTTATCTGACAGTTGCAAAGGTGCTATAAAAGCTCCCATCTCACAGCTGTTCACTTTACAATATCTAAGGTTCTTGTTTACTGCTGTTGGAAGGTATATTGAGCCTTATGCAGGTTGCAAGTCTTTGGAGCAATCTCTCTATCCAGTGTCACCTTGTTGGAACAACCTCTTCTGTCATCTCGAGTTCATCTGCCATCTATTACATCAGCATCAGTGCCCTTGAAACTATTTCACCTTTCACCTCCGAATCCCACCACGATCAGCCCCAACACCAGCAGCCGTCATCACCGTGCACATCGACCCCTCACAGCCTCACGCCAACCCCTGAATGCCCCATGGGGAAAATTGCCCCATGGACCACGTAGCTGTCATGAGCAGATGTCAACGCCAGCTTCGCGGGTTGCAGACCTGGCGGGCATCCGCTCGTGGGGTGTTGATTAAAAGGGAGGGCGCCAGCGCCCCGGGCCGCCATCTTTTTTTGTTGGCCGAATCTCAGATCTGTTCGACGATGGCGGCCTGAGCGTGGTCCGGGCAGCCATGGTGCAGCCTGGCAATCCGTCTTGGGTGCCGGGCTGTTTGTCCATCCGCACGCTGCCCTGCTGGCCCAGTGGAGGCCATCAGAGGCAGGGCAGAATGCGCAGTGGCCCTCCACTTTAATGGAAGGGGAGGGGCGTTGAAGCACATCAGTGTTACGCGGATGCTTCGTGTAACGCTTGACTCCCCATCCCAGTAGCGCCCCGGGACCCGCCCCTAAAGGAAGTGGCAGGTGAGAGATTGTGCTCCACTTTCTTTCAGGGGCAGTAAAGGCAATTCCGCGATGGGGGGGTCTTCCATGCTGGGCGGTAAAATGCCCGGCCCCGCAAGGTTACCCTCCCCAATTGGGACGCGGGGCAATTTTGCCCTCTTGGTCTCTTTACCTAAGGAAGGAAAAACTTGCTTTACCGGGGATGCAATGAAGATTCACTAGATTGATTCCTGGGTTGAGAGGACAGTCCTATTGCGTACAGTGGAACTATTGTAAGGGATAAATTGTAAAAGTTGCAAATAGGTGGTCAGAATTATGCTGAAGGTAGTGAACTTATCAGTATTAGGAGGCTCTGAATAATTGCCTATGTATGTAACACTTGCTTATGTAGGTACAGCACAAATGTATAACGCATTAAACTAAATCCGTAACCTCTGTAATACTTAAACAGCAAAATCAGCAATTGTTGATCAGAATTCATAAGAACATAAGAAATAGGAGCAGGAGTAGGCCATACAGCCCCTCGAGCCTGCTCCGCCATTTAATACGATCATGGCTGATCTGATCATGGACTCAGCTCCACTTCCCCGCCCGCTCCCCATAACCCCTTATCCCCTTATCGTTTAAGAAACTGTCTATTTCAGTCTTAAATTTATTCAATGTCCCAGCTTCCACAGCTCTCTGAGGCAGTGAATTCCACAGATTTACAACCCTCTGAGAGAAGAAATTTCTCCTCATCTCTATTTTAAATGGATGGCCCCTTATTTGAAGATCATGACCTCTATTATACAACTTTTATGAATTTTGAAACAAGCATGCCTTTCTTCAGAACTTCCAATATGGAATCATAGAATTTACATGTATAAATATTAAGGGGCAGATCATGTCTGTGCTAGCGAGGTGCTACCTACTCAAATCACAGTTCCATGTCTTCTTCCGTACATTTATGTCTTTAGAAAAAATACTCAATTCAGTTCTAAGTGATTACAACCAGTGAAGTACTTCTTAAAGTGTAGCAATGTCAGCTGTGGCTCAGTGGGTAGCACATTTGCCTCTGAGTCAGAAGGTTGTTGGCTCAAGTCACACTCTAGGGACCTGAGCATGTAAATCTAGGCCAAGGGAATACTGCACTGTCGGAGGTGCTGTCTTTCAGATAAGTGGAAACCCTCAGTGTGGAAACAAAAGATCCCATGGCACTATTTTGAAGATGGGCAGGGGAGTTATCCCCGGTGTCTTGCCTAAAATCTATCACTCAATCAACATAACAAAAACAGTTTATTGCTGCTTGTGCGAGCCTCTTGTGCGCAAATTGGCCGCCGTGTTTCCCACACCACAACAGTGACCACAGTCCAAAAGCACTTCATTGGTTGCAAAGTGCCTTGAGACATCCGCTGGTTGTGAAAAGCACTATAGAAATGTAAGTCTTAGTTCCTTCAGAACTTTAATATGGAATCAGAGAATTTACATGTATAAATACAAATGGGCCCATCATGTCTGTGTAATTTGCGTAAATGTATCCCCAAATTAACCGATGTCTAATGTAAAAGCTGCAAAAGTTTCTATAGATATGTGAAAAGAAAAAGATTAGTGAAGGCAAATGTAGGTCCCTTGCAGTCAGAATCAGGTGAATTTATAATGGGGAACAAAGAAATGGCAGACCAATTGAACAAATGCTTTGGTTCTGTCTTCAAGAAGGAAGACACAAATAACCTTCCGGAAATATTAGGGGACCGAGGGTCTAGCCAGAAGGAGGAACTGAAGGTAATCCTTATTAGTCAGGAAATTGTGTTAGGGAAATTGATGGGATTGAAGGCCGATAGATCCCCAGGGCCTGATCCCAGAGTACTTAAGGAAGTGGCCCTAGAAATAGTGGATGCATTGGGCATCATTTCCCAACAGTCTATCAACTCTGGATCAGTTGCTATGGACTGGAGGGTAGCTAATGTAACACCACTTTTTAAAAAAGGAGGGAGAGAGAAAATGGGTAATTACAGACTGGTTAGCCTGACATCAGTAGTGGGGAAAATGTTGGAATCAATTATTAAAGATGTAATAGCAGCGCATTTGGAAAGCAGTGACAGGGTCGGTCCAAGTCAGCATGGATTTATGAAAGGGAAATCATGCTTGACAAATCTTCTAGAATTTTTTGAGGATGTAACTGGTACTGTGGACAAGGGAGAACCAGTGGATGTGGTGTATTTGGACTTTCAAAAGGCTTTTGACAAAGTCCCACACAAGAGATTGGTGTGCAAAATTAAAGCACATGGTATTGGGGATAATGTATTGACGTGGATAGAGAACTGGTTGGCAGAGAGGAAGCAGAGAGTCAGGATAAACGAGTCCTTCTCAGAATGGCAGGCAGTGACTAGTGGGGTGCCACAAGGCTCAGCGCTGGGACCCCAGCCATCCACAATATACATCAATGATTTAGATGAAGGAAGTAATATCTCCAAGTTTGCAGATGACACCAAGCTGGATGGTGTGAGCTGTGAGGAGGATGTTAAAAGGCTGCAGGGTGACTTGGACAGGTTAGGTGAGTGGGCAAGTGCATGGCAGATGCACTACAATGTAGACAAATGTGAGGCCACTCACCTTGGCGACAAAAACACGAAGGCAGAATATTATCTTAATGGCGACAGATTAGGAAAAGGGGAGGTGCAACGAGACCTGGGTTTCATGGTACATCAGTCATTGAGGGTTGTCATGTAGGTGCAGCAGGCAGTGAAGAAGGCCAATGGCATGTTGGCCTTCATAGTTAGGGGATTTGAGTACAGGAGCAGGGAGGTCCCGCCGCAGCTACACAGGGCCCTGGCGAGGCCCCACCTGGAACATTGTGCTCAGTCCTGGTCTCCTAATCTGAGGAAGGATGTTCTTGCTATTGAGGGAGTGCAGCGAAGGTTCACCAGACTGATTTCCGGGATGGCAGGACTGACATACGAGGAGAGACTGGATCGACTGGGCCTGTACTCACTGGAGTTCAGAAGAACCAGAGGGGATCTCACAGAAGCACATAAAATTCCGACGGGACTGGACAGGTTAGATGCAGGAAGAATGTTCCCGATGCTGGGGGAGTCCAGAACTAGGGGTCACAGTCTAAGAACAAGGGGTAAGCCATTCAGGACCGAGACGAGGAGAAACTCAGAGAGTTGTTAACCCGTGGAATTCTATTCCGCAGGGAGTTGTTGATACAAGTTTGTTCGATATATTCAAGAGGGAGTTGGATATGGCCCTTATGGCTAAAGGAATCAAGGGGTATGGAGAGAAAGCAGGCAAGGGGTACTGAGGTGAATGATCAGCCATGATCGTACCGAATGGCGGTGCAGGCTTAAAGGACCAAATGGCCCACTCCTGCAACCACTTTCCATGTTTCTATGTTTCTACATTGTAGAGTGCACCAGGCCAATTAGATGCTTTACAGAAGTTCCTCAAAGAGAAACGCAGCTGGAAAGAAATTAAATTTATGTGTGTATAACATAAGAACATAAGAAATAGGAGCAGGCGTCTCTGAGGAAGAAATAAGGAAGCCAGTTTAGGCATCTATTATATTTTGGCAAAGTACAAGTCATGGAACAACACCATAGAAGATGGGCAATTGGATATACCACTCAGAGACAGTTTGATAAGAGTCGACAAATTAATGTAACTTCGCTGATAGAATTAGACCTATCGAGGATTTTGTAGGAGGGTGCTCTCCAAAACCTGTATAAATTGTACTTGAAACCACTTGTATTTTGGAGGTTCCATGACTGAACCTTTCCGTGCATTGCTTGTAATAAAACCGGTAAACCTGAGGTTTCGTTTGTTTACTTCTGTAGTCGTGAAACAGTGGGAGCTGTGCGAGGTGTTGATTTGTTATATCGGTTGATCCACCTTGAAGGAGAGAAGCCTCCTTTTTACCCCAACACTTGGCGTGGTTGGCAGGATGCAGACCCTCTGACCTGGATGATGTGACAGCTGAACGGCAGTGAGTATGATTTGTACCACCTGCAGCTGTAGCATTGATGGGGAAGGAGGTAATCTGTATAAAGAATCTGAAGGGGTAATTTGTAGAACAAGTTATAGTGAATCATGGAAGGACGAAAACCAAGGGTGGGATAGGTGTATTGCCTGAAAAATAAGTAATACAACCTAAGGGGGAGAGGACCCCGGCGATCGTTAGAGGAAAAATAAGGTGTATGTCCTGAAGCGTGACACGGTAATAACATGGAGAAGCCGGTATTGATCGCGCACAGTGCAAACAAAGAAGGAATACAACCTAAACAGTGGGGTGGGACACCAGGATCCCAGGAAAACTGGCCAGTGGGATAAAATGCTAGCTGAGAATAATGGAAAATTAAGACAAAGAAAAATGCTGGAAAAACACATTGAATTTACAAAGGACAGCGTGTTTTTATCAAAAGATAAACCTTGAAAGCTGCAGCTGCTGGAAAGAGAAACGAAGGTGTTCAGGAAAATGGACTGGAGGAAGATCATCAAAATACAAAACCTAATTTGAAGAAAGGAGATTTAAATTGGCTGTAAAAAAGATATTGGTTTAAATTAAAAAACTTACACGAGTTAAACCTGACACACAAGTTTTGTGCCGAGAAAGAGAAACAAAGATGTTTAACTATGGACTAGAGGAAGGTCATCAAAAAAATTATTAAGTTCGGATTCAAACGGAAAAAATATTTAAGCTATGCAAACTCAGCAAAGGAAGGAAAAAACTGGGAATTAGAAAATTCTGAAAAAAGATGGAACTGGCACGGAAGTTTAGATTTTGTGCCGAGAAAAATAAAACACAAGATTTGCTCAGTGAACGAGACCGTTAAAAAAACAAAATGCTGGAATGTATATAACTTGTGGGAAAATTGGATTTCAGTAAACAAAATAGCTATTAAAAATATGTGGTCTCGTTTTAAATCAATGAAAAAATCTTTGGCAAGTATTTGAATTGGAAGGTTATAGAAAAAGGAGTTTAATCCAAAATGCTGTCTTTCCCGATGAGAAGGTTTTATTATGACAACTTTACTAATGATTTCTGCAGTTTTAATGGATTCCTAATTTCTAAGCAAGTTTTGAAAGCACAAAGACTTGGGGAAAAATTTTCGGATGATTACGCAAAGTCACATAATGATGTTCGGCCTTCTTACAAACTTGTAAAGGAGTTAACCCTTTCCATTGACAGCTGTTTTATACTGGGCATTATTAATTTGGATTTCTTAATAAAAGAAAGAAGACTCACCTGACAGACAGAGGAAATGGTGGGATAATCAGAATAAAAATAAAACGAAGAAAGCCTATGTAATAATACTCGTTTGCTACAGAGGACAGATAGATACTCAAACAAAACAAATTCAAGAGTTAGAAGCGAAGCTAAATAAGCTGGAAGGGATAAAGACAGGACCAGACGAATAGTGCTGTGCACAGCCTTAGCACCATCACCTACGGTAATAGAGCCAATGTACCCCACGGTGGGCAAGTGTAATCCACAAACCCAACCTAACAGTAAACCAGACTGGGATAACAAGTGCGGAGTAGAGTGGCCCCCAGCACATGATAATGGCTACGTATCAGCGGCACCAATACGCACAACCACCATTCCTTCCAGCGGACATACAGCAGCCCAGATTACCATACAGGAGGTACCCCTCAGCCCACAAGAGACACAAATTCTATTGAATGAGTTACCAACCCCTAAAGCAAATAGTAGGAATACAGAATTCTGGCAAAAGGTGGAAGAACTGCTAGACGTACATAACCTAACCTTAGCAGACATTCATAATTTGGTAAAAGCAAAACGGTTCTGATAAATTGGCACAAAGCGACACCAGAGGTACAAGATGGGGAATGGCAGAATAAGGGAAGAGCGGATCTAGCAAAAATGCAAAGACTGGAATTCCTCAAATACGGAATGGAAGGATGCTGGGGACCAATTAGAACCAATTGGAGTAGGATACTGAATGTAGACAGGTAGAAAGGTGTGGGGAGTACGGGGAATGAAAGTGGATTGAATACAAACATCACTCTGGAGCTGATGACCCCGACAAAAATGATACAGCATTCTTGAAAATGCTTAAAGACGGACTAGGAGAGGCACATCAAAAGATAATTAAGTTAGGATTTAAGATAGGAGATGATTACAATGATACTTTGGAATGGGCAGAACATGTAGAGGAGTTAAAAGTTAGAACAAAGGGAGAAAATAGCAAAAATAGCAGCAACAGTGGCAGCAGCAGAAATGAAGGAGGAGGAGACATCACGCCCCCTCCTCCCTCCCCCCCCCTCCATCCCGGCCAGCTCCCCTGATATGTTTTGACTGCTTTCAGGAAGGTCACTTCAGTAGGGATTGCCCGCAGAAAAGGAAAGGTTACGGAAATTCTAAAGGGAAATGTCACAATTGTGGTAAACTTGGACATTTGGCCAAAGATTGCTGGAATAAGGGAGGAGGCGTGGGAAGGCAAGGCCCCCAACAGGCAAAGAAGGGAACACTATTAACCAGGGAAGAGCTGATGCTCAGACAGTTACCAGCACCATTGCTACCACTGCCACCACCGGTACGGAGAAACAGTCATGCATGGGTCTCAAAGGCCAGATGTGTAACCGGACATTTAAATATAATAGGTTTTGTATTATCTATATCACAGTATGATGTGACACAGGGAGATCCTCTATACCAAACAATGTAGGAGAAATAAGAAATCAAACTCGCGTGCGGTACCATGACAAACCAGATATGTAACTGAAGAGAACAACAGTACTAAGAGTCTCAGCATAGATGATTGTTATAAAAATAACCAAGTTGCTTTATGTCAAGATCCACTACGAATGATCAAAGATGACTGGATATAACCAAGTGGACGGGTGCACCTTGAGTATCACCCCCCTAACACATGACTACTAAATTATTGCTGTTCCACGAGGAAATGGAGATTGATGTGTGAGCACCACGGCAACTGAAATAAAGAAAGGAACACCTCATGCCCCATTATGGATATTGACTTTTGCTTTACTCCGCTTGACGAGACAGATAAAAACGGGTTTATTATAATCCCTGAACTAAAGGAGAAAAGATCGATGGCTCAATGATAGACATTATCCGAGGAGGAAGTGCGAAGGCCATTGGGCCGCAATGAAAACCAATACTCGAACTGAAAGAGGAACAAACTCGACTGAATTGGACACCATTCGACAACATAGAGGATACCCCAGGCGGGCGGGGCAGAAATTCGGCAGAATAGAGAAGACCCCAAGTGGAGGGAAGATAGAAGAAACAGAGGATACCCCAGGCAGGGCATAATTCAAACACCGAGAAAACGTTGGCTAGAAAGGACTTATACACGAACTATGCTGGATTAAATGTACTGGTTGTAGTGTAAGGGAACTCACCTTGCTAGTATTATCCTATAAAAAGGTGTAACTGATGTAAGAGGCAGGCCCTAGCCCGTACTATAGTTAAGAAAGCAAATGGCATGTTGGCCTTCATAGCGAGGGGATTTGAATACAGGGGCAGGGAGGTGTTGCTACAGTTGTACAGGGCCTTGGTGAGGCCACACCTGGAGTATTGTGTACAGTTTTGGTCTCCTAACTTGAGGAAGGGCATTCTTGCTATTGAGGGAGTGCAGCGAAGGTTCACCAGACTGATTCCCGGGATGGCGGGACTGACCTATCAAGAAAGACTGGATCAGCTGGGCTTGTATTCACTGGAGTTCAGAAGAATGAGAGGGGACCTCATAGAAACGTTTAAAATTCTGACGGGTTTAGACAGGTTCAATGCAGGAAGAATGTTCCCAATGTTGGGGAAGTCCAGAACCAGGGGTCACAGTCTGAGGATAAGGTGTAAGCCATTTAGGACCGAGATGAGGAGAAACTTCTTCACCCAGAGAGTGGTGAACCTGTGGAATTCTCTACCACAGAAAGTAGTTGAGGCCAATTCACTAAATATATTCAAAAGGGAGTTAGATGAAGTCCTTACTACTCGGGGGATCAAGGGGTATGGCGAGAAAGCAGGAAGGGGGTACTGAAGTTTCATGTTCAGCCATGAACTCATTGAATGGCGGTGCAGGCTAGAAGGACTGAATGGCCTGCTCCTGCACCTATTTTCTATGTTTCTATGTTTCTATGTTTCTATGTTTCTATGTTTCTAAAACATTGAATAAAGGAAAATCAGACAGTCCGTCAGAAAGGACTTACTTAGTATAATCTTGATGGGAAAGCCAACAGGTAGATCCTGCAGCTCGGGAAGTAGCGCTACCCAAGCAAAAGGACAACCCTGGAAGCTCACCCATGAGGGATTAATTGGGAAATGGCCTATCTTAGGCATATAGCCAAGGGCCATAAGGGGGGAATTGTAAGGGATAAATTGTAAAAGTTGCAAATATGTGGTCAGAATTATGCTGAAGGTAATGAACTTATCAGTATTAGAAGGGTCTGTATAATTACCTATGTATGTAACACTTGCTTACGTAGGTACAAATGTATAACGCATTAAACTAAATCCGTAACCTCTAATACTTAAACAGCAAAATCAGCAGTTGTTGATCAGATCTCTGAGGAAGAGATAAGGAAGTCAGTTTAGGCATCTATTACACTGTGGCAAAGTGCAAGTCATGGAACAACAGCATAGAAGATGGGCAATTGCATATACCACTCAGAGACAGTTTGATAAGAGTCGACAAATCAATGTAACTTCGCTGATAGAATTAGACCTGTCGAGGATTTTGTAGGAGGGTGCTCCTCTCCAAAACCTGTATAAATTGTACTTGAAACCTCTCGTATTTCGGAGGTTCCATGACTGAACCTTCCCATGCATTGTTCGTAATAAAACCAGTAAACCTGAGGTTTCATTTGTTTACTTCCGTGGTCGTTATACAGTGGGAGCTGGGCGAGGTGTCGATTAACTATATGAGTTAGTCCACCTTGAAGGAGAGTAGCCTCCTTTTTACCCCAACACTATATTCTCTGGAGTTTAGAAGAATGAGAGGTGATCTCATTGAAACATATGAAATTCTTAGCGGGCTTGACAGGGTAGATGCTGAGAGGCTGTTTCCCCTGGCTGGAGAGTCTAGAACTAGGGGGTTTATAGTCTCAGGATAAGGGGTCGGCCATTTAGGACTGAGATGAGGCGAAATGTCATCAATCAGAGAATTCTGAATTTTTGGAATTTTCTAACCCTGTGGATGTGGATGCTTAGTCATTGAGTATATTCAAGACTGAGATCGGTAGATTTTTGGACACTAAGGATATCAAAGGATATGGTGATAGGGTGGGAAAGTGGAGTTGATGTGAACATTGAACCATGATCTTATTGAATGGATCAGGCTTGAGGAGACATATGCCCTACTCCTGTCCCTTTTTCTTCTGTTCTTATGGATTTAGGCGCTTTGGGACACCCTGAGATCATGAAAGGAGCTTTATCACTGCAAGTCTTTCTTTTCTTTCATTATCCAGCTTATTGTGTCTGTAAGCACTCTAGTAATGATTCCACAAGGCAAGGTATTGTACTTGAACTGTGGTGACCTCAGTCCATTTATTACAGCTCCTGAGTGAGGGTACAGTATGGCGAGTTCCCTTTTATACCTGGTTACCTGTCGTGTACAGGTGACCCCTCGGTCTCCACCAGTTGCACCCTCTGGTGGTACAAGCATAGTGTATACAGTGTGAAGGTACATTCAGTCGTCTTATGTAACTGTACATTGAGTGTACAGGGAGTATATTTATATTATACACACACATCACATTCCCCTAAGTTTTATGCCACTGGCCTTTGCATTGTGTGCTCTGGCCCTAGACTTGAGTGCCCAAAGCCCTTGCACCTTGTCTGTGCTTTAGCTAGGCACTCTCCCTGTTGACCCCCAAGTCCTTATTGCCACAGCATTGGGAAATGGTCAGCAGTGGACGGGTTAGAGATTTCAGTGGGGGTTGAGTGGGTTCTGGGTGTGATCCATGTGTGTCCATGGCTACATACATCCATTTCCCCCCCGCTATACATAGACCATGTGTGTGGCTCAACGCCTGCCTGTGCATACATGTACAGAAAGAACAAAAAAAACATAGGATTAATTACATCACTGTTTGGGTTCTGCAGTAGTGGAACAAATACATTGTACAGGTAAGGTACATACGTGGTATCACAGTCTTGCCCCTGGATTGTGTAGGTGCAGGTGGGTGGGGACGCTTTTTCCAGAGTGCCCGGACTGTGTCCAGGTTGTCTGATGGCAGCGCTGTGCCCCCTGTCAGCTGGGTGGGCTAGGATCGCTCACCTGGCTGAGTCTCCGGGCCTTTGCCCTTGCCTAGTGGTGGGCAGAGCCACAGGAGTGTGTGGCCTCCTTGTCCTCCTTTGAGGGCTGCGGTGTCTCCCTGCTGCCCTTCAGCAATGGTGGGAGCCTGGTCGTCCCAGGTCCCGTTGGGAAAGTTGGAGGGTGCTTGCCTCTTGCTCCCGGTACTGGCCCTGGTGGCCAGAGAGGTAGAGCCGATCGGAGGCAGGGTAACGGTAGTGGTGCCTTTGCCGTCCGCTGATCGCTGGTCCTGCAGCTGGTATGCTCCCTCTGTGTGTGGCCATGCTCCCTGGGGCATCACATTGGCACAGGCTACATGATCGGGTAGCCCACTGGACCTGGGTGCTTCCAACGGGAGGTTGCCCTTGTTTTTGTCAGTGCACATGTAGAACCCAGCATCGTACCTCATTACTTCATTTACAGTCATATTACATTGGTTCCGACCGCAATCGCCCAACTTAACATGGTTAATTACATTTACATAATTGCATTTGTCAGTTATATCGTTTATGTGTGTATCAACGGCATCACTGTATAAAGAGTGGAGCTGTCCCTTTAATTGTGATGAGTTGTTGGTCTCCTTTAAGTGGGGCTTGCAATCTTTACCCTAATCCGGTTCGCTGCTCGGCATCACGTGTTGCTCCCTCAAAGCTGCCCCTTGTGGTCTGGCCGCCACCATCTTTACTTCAGGCGCTTCACCTCGTGGTGCGGGCGCCATCTTCTTTCTCACCACGAGGTAGGCTGCAGTGATCCTTTTTACTCCAGATTCTGCCACGGAAGCAGGGAAGTTGCCTTCTGCACTGATTCTCTTCCTATGGAGTCCTGCCACTGGAGCGTGGGAGGTGAGGTCAGGTCGTTTCGGCTGGATCATCTCGCCGTTGGGTTGAGCGGTCTGTGTTGTCTCCACGAAGTCGAGTTGAGTGGCTGGTTTCTCAGGTGCTGTGCTGGATCCAAATTTGGGGCTGCGTAGGACATCGATCGCCAGACTCTGGAGGTTCTCCCAGCTCCAACGGATTTGTTTCATCCATTTTCTTCATAGCAGCGTTGGGCCATCACCAGCAACGATCCACAAAGGTAACTTGTGCATCGCGCTGTCATGGGACACCTGGACATCCACGCTGCCAACGACTGGGATGGTGTCGTTTGTGTAGGTGAGCAGCTTCACTTGGATTGGGATCATTTTAGGTCGTTCGATTGGATTGTCCCAGAGTTTCTCAAAGGCCGCCTGATTCATCAGCGATTGGCTCGCCCGTGTCCACCTCCATTGTGACTGGAACATCGGTGATTTTGACTTCCATTTTCAACAGAGAGCTCTCGGTGGTGCAGTTAAACACTCCGTACACCCCCTCGTGAGGCTGAGCTGCCTCACGGACTCTCTCTTCATCGTCGCTGGATGATCGGGCAACTCGTCATCAACTCGGTGAATACAATTTCTCTTGCACATTCGCTGGAGGTGGCCCTTCATGTTACAGCCTTTGCAAGTGTCGTCTTTGTGGGCCCTGTAATTTCCACCGGTTGGCCCCATGTGGCGGACTTAGGGTTGCAGGACTCGGGGTTCTGTTCTCTCTACCCTGAGAGAGAATGCTTGCAGCAGCCCTGCCTCTGAAAGGTGCCAGTCAGTTCACAGTACTTGCCAGGTTAGAGTCCTGGGGGTGAGACATCCGCTTGGAATCACAGGCCGAGACTATGAACGCCCGGCTCACACTAATTGCCTTCTGCAGGGTGACCGTGGTCTCCGCAGAATCCCGCAACGCTTCGGTGAGGTGGTCGCCAAAATCACACGGTGCAGCCAATCGTCTGAGGTCTGCAGCATATTTTGCGATTTCTTGGCCTTTGGGCCGCTGGTGGGTGTAGAGCCGGTGTCTGGCTGTGAGGATACTCTCTTTAGGTTTGAGCTGTTCCTGTGTCATCGTTACGAGCTCCGCATATGTTTTGGTTGTTGTCTCCTCTGGCACTAGCAAGTCCCTGATGAGGCCATAGACGGTGGGCCCACAACTGCTGAGCAGGATAGCTCTGCACTTATCCCACCAGGTCACTCGCAATGAAAAAGTGTTTGAGCCTTTCCACAAATGCCTCCCAATCTTCCCCCATCGGCGAATTGTTGAAACGTGCCAAGGTTAGCCATTTCTCACGTGGAAATTCATAATCTCATCGCCAGTTATTGTGTCTGTAAGCACTCTAGTAATGACTCCACGAGGCAAGGTATTGTACTTGAACTGTGGTGACCTCAGTCCATTTATTGCAGCTCCTGAGTGAGGGTACAGTATGGTGAGCTCCCTTTTATACCTGGTTACCTGTGGTGTACAGGTGACCCCTCGGTCTCCACCAGTTGCACCCTCTGGTGGTACAAGCATACAGTGTGAAGGTACACCCAGTAGTCTTATGTAACTGTACATTGAGTGTACAGGGAGTAAGTATACTTATATTATACATACACAACACAGCTCAAACTCCAGCCTATTATATCTATATACATAAGAAATAGGAGCAGGAGTAGGCCATAGGACCGAGATGAGGAGAAACTTCTTCACCCAGAAAGTGGTGAACCTGTGGAATTCTCTACCACAGAAAGTTGTTGAGGCCAAATTCACTAAATATATTCAAAAAGGAGTTAGATGTAGTCCTTACTACTAGGGGGATCAAGGGGCATGGCGAGAAAGCAGGAATGGGGTTCATGTTCAGCCATGAACTCATTGAATGGCGGTGCAGGCTCGAAGGACCGAATGGCCCACTCCTGCACCTATTTTCTATGTTTCTATGTTTCTATAAGGACCCTCGTATATGTTCTTTTAATCTGTATATTAAAACTTTACAACTACAACAAAATATAAACAGTGACTGTAACTTACATTTATGTAGCACCTTTCATAAAGCAAAATGTTCCAAGGGCTGACAGTTCAATGCTCGGACAGTACAACATTTTGAAAAATATACTCACAGACATAGAAAGTAACACTGACATATTACTTTAAGCTGTGCAAATGTTAATGTGCTGCTGTCTCTGTATCGGCACAGTGCCTCAAAACTTTAAGAAGCAATTGGCTCTAAACTGAAAAATGTAATCAACGGTGTTGGAGATGAAGAAGATAACAACCAAGTAACAAATTATATAAAATTACACTTCATAAAATTACACTACTCCACAGTCCATGCAGAAGTAATGAATTAAATTAGCACGTCTGTTTTTATACCAGTGGATAGAAAGCAGAAGGTATAATACTATCAGTTTTGTTTTGTTCCTTTAATTAAACGAAATGGAACTGGATAAAATGCTTCCATTACACCTTTATTATCCCCTGTCATAAGGTGATGAACAGAATTTGCTGCAGGTATAGTAGAAATGAAATTACGCAAAGTGGTGTCATTTCTTCCCTTGGTTCAGTGCCATTTAAAAGTGTATCAAATATACCATCGTTTCTGAAACTAATTTTCATTCAACTATGGCTGTTAGCTTGTACTCCCGAACCTCTTGAGATGCATTTTAATGAGCATATTAGAAATCCAATATTCCACAGCAAGAAAATAGGTCAAATAATAAGAAATGGATAAGGCATAATGTTTCATTTCAGCAAAGTAGGCATCAGTCTTTACTGATGTATTCAGGCTTAATTATAAGTGCAGACTACGAAAAAAAAACAGTAATGTTTCTTTTGAGGTGAAAAATGTATTGGAATTGGCAAATAAGACACAACAAAAACAAAAATTGAATTTGTATAGAGATTCAGATGGAACACTGAATAATGTTACTGAAATCACATTCCATGTACTTATTTTACAATACAGTTCTATATCTCATGTAAAGACATATGTCAGTTTCTGAAAACCTACTTGAATGGTCTGTCTCTTGCTCCTTCTTGACAAAGCCGTACACTTAGACCTGGAGCTGCAGCATTTTATCTCCCACAGGAATTCAACAATTTAGTTCTCACTGAACGGCACATGGAATTTAGAAGGGGGCATCTCTCCCAGTTCTGTGACTATTTCCACTTAGAAACATAGAAACATAGAAAATAGGTGCAGAAGCAGGTCATTCGGCCCTTCGAGCCTGCACCACCATTCAATATGATCATGGCTGATCATGCAACTTCAGCATGCCATTCCTGCTTTCTCTCCATACCCCTTGATCCCTTTAGCCGTAAGGACCACATCTAACTCCCTTTTGAATATATCTAACGAACTGGCCTCAACAACTTTCTGTGGTAGAGAATTCCACAGGTTCACAACCCTCTGAGTGAAGAAGTTTCTCCTCATCTCAGTCCTAAATTGTTTACCCCTTATCCTTAGACTGTGACCCCTGCTTCTGGACTTCCCCAACATCGGGAAAAATGTTTCTGCATCTAACCTGTCCAATCCCATCAGAATTTTATATGTTTCTATGAGATCCCCTCTCATTCTTCTAAATTCCACTGAATACAAGCCTAGTCGATCCAGTCTTTCTTCATATGTCAGTCCTGCCATCCCGGGAATCAGTCTGGTGAACCTTCGCTGCACTCCTTCAATAGCAAGAATGTCCTTCCTCAGATTAGGAGACCAAAACTGTATGCAATATTCAAGGTGTGGCCTCACCAAGGCCCTGTATAACTGCAGTAAGACCTCCCTGCTCCGATACACAAATCCCCTAGCTATGAAGGCCAACATGCCATTTGCCTTCTTCACCGCCTGCTGTACCTGCATGCCAACTTTCAATGACTGATGTACCATGACACCCAGGTCTCATTGCACCTCCCCTTTTCCTAATCTGCCATCATTCAGATAATATTCTGCTTCCCTGTTTTTGCCACCAAAGTGGATAACCTCACATTTATCCACATTATACTGCATCTTCCATGCATTTGCCCACTCACCTAACCTGTCCAAGTCACCCTTCAGCCTCTTAACATCCTCCTCACAGCTCACAATGCCACCCAGCTTAGTGTCATCTGCAAACTTGGAGATATTACACTCAATTCCTTCGTCCAAATCATTAATGTATATTGTAAATAGCTGGGGGCCCAGCACTGAACCTTGCGATACCCCACTAGTCACTGCCTGCCATTCTGAAAAGGACCCGTTTATTCCTACTCTTTGCTTCTTGTCTGCCAACCAATTCTCTATCCACATCAATACATTATCCCTAATACCATGTGCTTTAATTTTGCACACTAATCTCTTGTGTGGGACCTTGTCAAAAGCCTTTTGAAAGTCCAAATGCACCACATCCACTGATTCTCCCTTGTGCACTCTACTAGTTAAATCCTCAAAAAATTCCAGAAGATTTGTCAAGCATGATTTCCCTTTCATAAATCCATGCTGACTTGGACTGATTCTGTCACTGCTTTCCAAATGCTCTGCTATTACTTCTTTAATAATTGATTCCAACATTTTCCCCCACTGCCGATGTCAGGCTAACCGGTCTATAATTCCACGTTTTCTCTCTCCCTCAATTTTTAAAAAGTGGGGTTACATTAGCTACCCTCCAATCCATAGGAATTGATCCAGAGTCCATACAGGGCCTTGGTAAGGCCACACCTTGAATATTGTGTACAGTTTTGTCTCCTAATCTGAGGAAGGACATTCTTGCTATTGAGGGAGTGCAGCGAAGGTTCACCAGACTGATTCCCAGGATGGCAGGACTGACATATGAGGAGAGACTGGATCGTCTGGGCCTGTATTCACTGGAGTTTAGAAGAATGAGAGGGGATCCCATAGAAACATATAAAATTCTGACGGGACTGGACAGTTTAGATGCAGGAAGAATGTTCCTGATGTTGGGGAAATCCAGAACCAGGGGACACAGTCTAAGGATAAAGGGTAAGCCATTTAGGACCGAGATGAGGAGAAACTTCTTCACTTGGAGAGTTGTGGGCATTTGAAATTCTCTACCACAGAAAGTTGTTGGGGCCAGTTCGTTAGCTATATTCAAAAGGGAGTTAGATGTGGCCCTCACGGCTAAAGGGATCAAGGGGTATGGAGAGAAAGCAGGAATGAGGTACTGAAATGCATGATCAGCCATGATCATATTGAATGGTGCTGCAGGCTCGAAGGGCCGAATATCCTACTCCTGCACCTATTTTCTATGTTTCTATAGAATGTTGGAAAATGACTACCAATGCATCCACTATTTCTAGGGCCACTTCCTTAAGTACTCTGGGATGCAGACTATCAGGCCCTGGGGATTTATCGGCCTACAATCCCATCAATTTCCCTAACGCAATTTCCTGACTAATAAGTTCCTACTTGTGATACTTGACGGAAGGGCATTTAAACTATCTTTTATATGCTGAATAAAACATTAGTAAAGAAGCCTGCCATTATAATATATTACAGAATTATGATTTCGTTCTTTACAAAATGCTTTTACAAGCATAACAGCTAATAAATTACAGGGAAGTGGTTAAAATAATCCTTCAAGTTACAACTAAGTTTAAAATCTGCAAAGTTATGGGGCTGAATTTGATCAAACACATGGTCCGCCCGTTTTTCGGTGGTCCGCAGGTGGTGCATCGTTCTCTACCATCCGGTACCGCTGGGGCTGAGTGGGTGGGAATTCCATTGAATTTTTCTCGGCGGTAAACCGAGCGGAGTGCAGCGGGCAGTGTGCGGCGGAGGAGGCCCTTTGACTCAAGAATCTACGGCTCCCGATATGTGCGTGCACGCGCGGCTGTGAAGCTCCGCCCCCGTGAGAGGCACCGACGAGAGGCCAGAGACTGCTAGCCTGAGAGTGCTGTGTGGGGTGGGGGGGGGGAGGGGGGCAGAACTGTTGTGGGGGGGGTGGAGGAGAGAGATCACTGTGAGGTGGGGAGAGAGATCACTGTGAGGTGGGGAGAGAGATCACTGTGGGCAGGGGAAAGAGAGATCGCTGTTGGGGCGGGGGGGAGAGATTGCTGTGGGGTGGGGAGAGAGATCACTGTGGGGGGGAGGGGTGGGAAGAGATCGCTGCGGGGGGGGGGGAGAGAGATCACTGTGGGCGGGGGAAAGAGAGATCGCTGTGGGGGGGGGGTGGCGGAGGAGAGATTGCTGGGGTGGGAGGGAAGAGTTCACTGTGGGGCGGGGGGGAGGGGAGAGATCGCTGTAGGATGGGGGAGAGAATGCCGTGTGTGGCGGTAAGGGTGGGAGTTCGCTGGGTTGGGAGGGGAAGAGATCGCTGTGTGGCGGGGGGGGGGAAGAGATCGCTGTGGGGGGTGGGAGGGGAGGAGAAATCGCTGTGGGGGGGGAAGGAATGATCGTTGTGGTGGGGGGCGAGAGAATACGGTGTATGCGGGTTGGGAGCGGAGATCGCTGTGTTGGGTGGAGAGATTGCTGTGGGAGGGGTGAGATTGCTGTGCGGGGGAGGGTGGGGGGGAAGAGATTGCTGTGGGGGGGGGGGAGATTGCTGTGGCGGGGGGGGAGAGATCGCTCTGGGGGGTGGGGGTAGAGATCACTGTGTGGGGTGGGGGGAGCGTGAGATTGCTGTGGAGGAGGGGGTGAGATCGCTGTGTGGGGGGGGGAAAGAGATCGCTGTAGGGAGAGGGTGGGGGGGGAAGAGATTGCTGTGGGGGGGGGGGGAGATTGCTGTGGCGGGGGGGGGAGAGATCGCTCTGGGGGGTGGGGGGAGAGATGTGTGGGGTGGGGGGAGCGTGAGATTGCTGTGGAGGAGGGGGTGAGATCGCTGTGTGGGGGGGGAAAGAGATCGCTGTAGGGGGGGAGATCGCTGCGTGGGGGGGGGAGAGATCGGTGTGTGTGGGGACGAGAGATCGCTGTGGGGGGTGGGGGGGTGGTGGTGTGAGAGACCGCTGTGGGGGGCTGGGGGGGGGGGGGAGATATCACTGTGCGGGTTGGGGGGGGAATGAGAGACCACTGTGGGGGGGGGGGAGATCTCGCTGGGGGGGGGGGGGAGATCGCTGTGGGTGGGGTGAGAGATCGCTGTGGGGGTGGGGGGGCGGGGAGATCGCTGTGGGTGGGGGGAGAGATCGCTGTGGGGGGGGTGGTGAGAGCCCACTGTGGGGGAGGGAAGAGATCGCTGTGGGGGGGGGGGGTGAGGGAGAGATCGCTGTGGAAGGGGGGGGGAGAGATCGCTGTGGAGGGGGGGGAGAGATCGCTGCGGGTGGGGGGAGATCGCTGTGGGTGGGGGGAGAGATCGCTGTTGGGGGGTGGGGAGGGAGAGATCGCTGTGGAGGGGGGGGGGAGAGATCGCTGTTGGGGGGTGGGGAGGGAGAGATCGCTGTGGAGGGGGGGGAGAGATCGCTGCGGGTGGGGGGAGATCGCTGTGGGTGGGGGGAGAGATCGCTGTGGGGGGGGTGGTGAGAGCCCACTGTGGGGGAGGGAAGAGATCGCTGTGGGGGGGGGAGAAATCGCTGTGGGGGGGGAGAGATCGCTGTGGGGGGGGGAGGGAAGAGATCGCTGTGGGGGGGGAAGAGATCGCTGTGTGGGGGGGAGAGATTGCTGTGGAAGGGGAAGAGATCGTTGTGGGGGGGGAGGGAAGAGATCGCTGTGGGGGAGGGAAGAGATCGCTGTGGGGGGGGGAGGGAAGAGATCGCTGTGGGGGGGAAGAGATCGCTGTGTGGGGGGGAGAGATTGCTGTGGGGGAGGGAAGAGATTGCTGTGGGGGGGGAAGAGATCGCTGTGGGGGAGGGAAGAGATCGCTGTGGGGGGGGGGGGAAGAGATCACTGTGGGGGAGGGAAGAGATCGCTGTGGGTGGGGGAGGGAAGAGATCGCTGTGGGGGGGAAGAGATCGCTGTGTGGGGGGGAGAGATTGCTGTGGGGGAGGGAAGAGATCGCTGTGGGGGTGGGGAGAGATTGCTGTGGGGGGGGAGGGAAGAGATCGCTGTGTGGGGGGGAGAGATCGCTGTGGGGGGGGGGAGGGAAGAGATCGCTGTGGGGGTGGGGAGAGATCGCTGTGGGGGGGGGGGAGGGAAGAGATCGCTGTGTGGGGGGGAGAGATCGCTGTGGGGGGGGGAGGGAAGAGATCGCTGTGGGGGTGGGGAGAGATTGCTGTGGGGGGGGAGGGAAGAGATCGCTGTGTGGGGGGGGAGAGATTGCTGTGTGGGGGGGAGGGAGAGATCGCTGTGGAGGGGGGGGAGAGATCGCTGTGGAGGGGGGGCGGAGAGATCGCTGTGGAGGGGGGGCGGAGAGATCGCTGTGGGGGGAGATTGCTGTGGGGGGGAGAGAGATCGCTGTGGAGGGGGGGAAGAGGGAATGCTGTGGGGGGGGCAGAGATCGCTGTGGCGGGGGGGGGAGATCGCTGTGGGGGGGGAGAGGGAACGCTGTGGGGGGGGTTGAGATCGCTGTGGGGGGGGGGAGATCGCTGTGGAGGGGGGGGAGAGGGAACGCTGTGGGGGGGCAGAGATCGCTGTGGTGGGGGGGAGAGGGAACACTGTGGGGGGGGCAGAGATCACTGTGGGGGTGGGGGGCAGAGATCGCTGTGGTGGGGGGGAGAGGGAACACTGGGTGGGGCAGAGATCACTGTGGGGGGGGGGGAAGAGATCGCTGTGGGGGCGGGGGAAGAGATGAAGAGATCGCTGTGGGGGGATGGGGGAGAGATCGCTGCGGGGGGAGAGGGAACGCTGTGGGGGGGGGCAATCGCTGTGGGGGGGGGAGAGAGATCACTGTGGTGGGGGGGAAAGAGTTCCCTGTGGGGGGGAGAGATCGCTATGGGTGGGGGGGGGAAGATTGCTGTGGTGGGGAGGTGGAGAGATCGCTATGTGGGGGGGGGCAGCGAGAGATTGCTGGATTGCTGTGGGGGGTGGTGAGATCGCTGTGGGGCGGGGGGGAGAGATCGCTGCGGGGGGGAGAGGGAACGCTGTGAGGGGGGGGAAGAGTTCCCTGTGGGGGGGAGAGATCACTGTGGGGGGGGGGGGGGGATGATCGCTGTGGTGGGGAGGTGGAGAGATCACTGTGGGGGGGGGGGACGATCGCTGTGGTGGGGAGGTGGAGAGATCGCTGTGGGGGGGCGGGGGGTGCGAGAGATTGCTGGATTGCTATGGGCGGGGGAGAGATCGCTGTGGGGGGGGCGAGATCGCTGTGGGTGAGGGAGAGATCGCTGTGGGGGGGAGGATGGGGAGTTAAGAGACTGGGGGTGAGAGACACAAAATTTTTTTATTGTAGTTAATTAATAAAGCAGTAAATAAGGCTTTATTAGAACATTTATATTATTACCTTACTACCATCCATTTAAAAATGCATTAAACTGTGGAGAACTATAAAGATCAAACAAACCTGTCAGCTTTGTGTACATACTGCCCATAAAATATCGACTTAAAAGCACATTCTCCAGGACAGTATACAGCGCCAGTGGAAGTCACGAACATTTGGCGGTATGTCAGCTGTCTGCATGGGTGGGCAGTGTTCATATCGCCCGGTGGTATATCACTGATGAATTTTCCGCCGGGCGGTATGTTGGCGATATGAAGGCGATGTTTGACGAAAATTGCATTTTTGGGCGGTATGCCGGCGGTACACGGCCTGTAAGGGGCGGTATGCCCACCAATTTAGGGCCCTTAAATTGCTACACATTGCATTTGAGGCTTTTCTTTTTTTTATTATACATCCCAGTAGTTCAGTGAAAAGGTGATTTACTGGGTTATGCAAGTTCTGCAAGCCACGTTCAGTGATGATTTATTTTCCACGCGATATTAATTTCACATTCTTTAATCCATTAGCTAAGGATTACATTGGCTATTAATTTAGAGTTTATTTAAGTAGTTTACCCCAACAGGTTAAGAGAACATGGCAACATGGAAGGCAGCAGCACGTCCCATTGATGATTGTGGCTTTTGGTGAATTCAATGCAGAGGTGCCCGGACTGATGTATGTTTTATTCATGTATGTCATAACAATGTATAGGACTGGAAAAGATCATTGCAGCCCATCTGGTTGGTCCAAAAGTTCAAAATGAATACTACGATTATACTCGCATAAAGCCTTTAATCGCTTGTTTCATCAATAAACCATCCAACTCCCTTTTGAATTTGTCAACATTAACCAACTGAGACCCTGAGCAGACTGTTCTACACATTCATACCATCTGTGAGATAAAGGGGCGGGAAATTGCGTTGTGCACCGTTTGAGGGCGGTCACAGCCACGGAAGTCCCGCCCCACGACCTAGATTCGGGTTACTGCTCCCGGGAGCAAGTGGAGCGCAAAATATACGTGACATTTGCTCAGTGGGGTGGGAGCAGAGCAGAAGGGATCAGTGAGGGGCAGAGCGCTACACGGCCGTGTAGACAGGGCCTTTCCCTTCATTAAAGGGGAGGGCCAAGCTTCCGACTCTGTGGGGGAAAAACGGCTCCCTACCCCACCAGCGGGGTGCCGGGCTGGAAGATCGGGGCACGGACCCTGAGATTCAACATCCAGCAGGCCGCGACCGGTAAGTCGGACAATTTTTTTTTCAAATCGTCACCTCTGCTTTAAATTTCACACCGCGAGCAACCTACAGCCCGGTATGCGCCCCCCCTGAAGCTATGACTGCCATCGCCCCGTGCAGCTTCAGGGGGGCGTTACTGAATTTTCGCTTCGGGATGAAATCAGTTTGCTGCGCGCGGTGATGATATCATCATCGCCGGCGAAATGGGCGCTACTGGTGACCTCCATCGCTAAACTCCCATGGAATTCCACGCGAGTCATTAGCGGTGCCGCGCACGGGCGAAAAATCCTTTGTGTCCCATTAGCGTCCCCCAGGGGTGCTAACGGGAAGCGTAAACACCCAGAATTTCTCGCCCCCACTTTCTTTCTTATCATCTTAAGTCTATTTGTTATCAAGCAATTTACCTATTGCATCAAGCAATTTGTTAGGGTCCAAGTTATCTGTATCTCTTACGATCCTAAAGACTGGTAAGGGCTCCACCGGGCCTTCATTCTTCCAGTGCAAACATTTACAACTTCCACAGTAGTTCCTCACAGCTCAGGTTACTACTCCTCAGCATTAGATTTGTTTGGGTGCCCTCCCCTATACTCTAGAGTGTGGAGGAAGTGCATCTGGGAGGGCGCTGAGCACCTCGAGTCTTGTCGCCGAGAGCATACAGAGACCAAGTGCAGGTAGCGGAAGGAGCATGTGGCAAACCAGTCCCACCCACCCTTTCCTCCAATAACTATCTGTCCCACCTGTGACAGAGACTGTAATTCCCATATTGGACTGTTCAGTTACCCAAGAACTCACGTTTAAAGTGGAAGCAAGTCTTCCTCGATTTCGAGGGACTGCCTATGATGATGATGATGACTCTTTGCAAAACCAGGTTGTCCCCACTATAGTAAAGTGACTAAAATTGTATATTGTACTTTAAGTAGGGCTGAGCCAGGGCTCAAAACAAATTATAGTCCATCCCTCTGGCTTTACCCCTTTATTCTGTTTGCTTTTTTAATTTTATTTTTTACAGTATCTTGGTGGTTAACAAGCTATGCAGCTTTATCCTGAGATCCTTCTCTTGTAGTGTATAGTGTAGTTTACTACCATTCATCTCATACTTTTGCTGCTTATTCCCTTGTGCCGGTCTCATTACCTTGCATTTTTCCAGATTAAACAACATTTGGCCTTGTCAGTTCAAGCGCCCAATATATCTGGATGCTTCAGTATTTGGAACCAATAATCTCCAGGGAAAGGATGCTGTAGCAAAGATCTGGCACAGCGGATCACTCATCCGTTGTAGAACCTGCACAATTTTCATCCCATCTGAATGAAAACCAGGCTGATTGTACAATGGGCAATATGCCCCACCTGCCCAGGCAGGTGACTTTACTGTACAAAGGGGACAACTTCATGGATGCAATATACATGGTTAGTTGCAATTTTTATAGAAATATACCGCATTCCTAGCTATTCAAGGCAGAAGAATATATTATTATTTCTCCATCCATGCATAGTTACTGTAATAATAATATTCTATTTGCAAACCCAGTTAAAGCAATGTGAGCATTTAGTGCTTGAGACCTTGTTCGTCAGTACTGTCAATGTGGCATTAGAAAGATAAACGTAACTCTAGCTGTCAGCTTAAATGTGCATGATATTTGCTGACAGAATCTGGACGCCAGTTTTTAAAGACTTCTCTCATCTATTAACTGGTGTTCCATCAACTTTTCTAATGTGATGCAAATGATTCACAAAGTTGGTGAACTACTTGATCCTAAAGAGTCAGCATTGCAAAACATGAAGGTTATTTTCCAATATCTGGTGTAGTGTCAGACACTAGACAGGAATTTAAAAGTTGGTAGTTTCTGTTTCTGTGTACTGTCTTTGAAATGTAAATATAGACTAGTGATCTAAATGGATGGAATTTCATCTTATTAGACTTAATTTCTGAATAACTAACAACACAGGAAGATTTTCTAAGATTGTCCAATTCAATCTATCTTCTATATTATATAACGTATAGAAAGATGCAACAGTATGATCTGTTTAGGATCACTTATGCTTCTTTAGTTTATATAAAACTCTGGGAATGGAAGGCAATGTGGCATTTTAAATATCTTATTAACATACGCCAATCGTGTGTTACTTCTTAAATACATTAAGAAATCAAGAAATTAAACCAAGCAGTATATATTGCTCCAGTCACCAATGTGAGCAAAAAGGTGGTTTTCCTGTTGCCCATTTAATACTAGTGCTGACTTTTTGCAGAGAAAGCAGAGAAAAAGGCTTCTATAATGTTGAGGTGCTCTGTTTTAACTGGCAGAACTTGGGCAGAAAAACTGTTGAAAAACATTTTGAATTATATAACTAGTTCTGTAAAAAATAAATCATTAAACGATATAGAAAATAAATATTAAAGTATTTTAAGACCACTTAGTTTTTGAAAGACAGGGTAGATTTAAGTGAATATATGGTATACTATCAGCTAAGTATCGAATATTTAATGTAATTCCTCATCTTACTTAATATCTTCTAATTATTAATAATGGGAGGTGGGTCACAACATTCCATTTCAAAATGCATTGAAAACTATGGTTAGCTGTATCCTGTGGATCATCCCATTATATAAGTGTCTACATTTAGCTGCAACACCTATCAGGTCTATGGATGATGCTGTTATAGGGGTATTTAGTGTTAAACTTTGCTAACATTAGCAACACAATAACGTCTTATCTCAAGAACAAATGTGGAAAAATCATAACATTAAGGGTAAGCATTGTTCTGCTTTGTAAAAATTAATTAGAGCCCTTTCAAACCTGAAATAATAGAACCTCTTCACGACCAGAAAAATCCAGGCCTCCTTAGTTATTGGATGATCGGAAAGTTCCACTGGGCCCCCCCTCCCCGTTGAAGTACTTTTCAATTCCCTCTCCCCACTCAAAACTGAGATACTGCTCCACCCTCCCCACTGAGTTCCATTTCCAATCGCTCCTTTCCCCTTTGAGTTACCTTTCGGAAGTTTTGCACTGCTGCAAGGCAGTCTCCAATTGCAGCAATATTAAAGTTGCAGGAGAGACCCAGAATCAGAGACTGACCTGCCGGAGATAATGGGGCCAAGTTTCGGCCTGAGTTGCTCCTGTTTTTTTGGAGCAACTGGTTAAGAATGGAGTATCTTAGAAATTTGAATTCTCGGCATTTAGTTTGCTCCAGTTCTAGTCAGTTAGAACAGTTTCACTTTGGAACAGAATTTTTTTTTCAAAAGGGGGCGTGTCCCGCTACTTACGCATGTTTTCAAAGTTTAGGCAGTGAAAACTTACTCCAAACTAACTTAGAATGGAGTAAGTGAAGATTTTTGTACGTATGAAAAAAACCTTGTCTGCACTTTAGAAAATCAGGCGTAGGTTACAAATTAGGCGTAGGGAATGGGGTGGGGGGGGGGGGGTTTAAAGGGAAGTTTACAAACATTAAACACTTCAGTTTTACAAATAAAGAGCCATCAACAATAATAAATGACAAATACATCAATAAATCAACCAATAAATCAATCAAAAAAAATATATAAAAATATATTTTTTTAAATAATCAATAAATAAAACATTTTCTACTTACCGACTGCAGCACCGGGAGTCCTCCAACAGCATGCTGGGACGGCCCCCCCCCATAGTGTGTCTCTGTCAGTGTCTCTATCTCTCTGTCTGTCTGTGTGTGTGTATCTCACTCTCTGTCTGTCAGTGTCTGTGTTTCTGACAGCGAGGGGAGGGGGAGAAGGGGGGTGGGAAGGGGAGAAGGGGGGTGGGAGAGAGGGAGGAGGAGGGGGGTGGGGAGGAGGAGGGGGTGGGGGGGTGGGAGGAGGAGAGGAGGTGCGAGGAGAAGGGGGGTGAGGAGGAGAAGGGGGGGAGGAGGAGAAGGGGGGGAGGAGGAGAAGGGGGGGAGGAGGAGAAGGGGGGGAGGAGGAGAAGGGGGAGGAGGAGAAGGGGGGGAGGAGGAGAAGGGGGGAGAAGAGAGGAGGGGGGAGAGGGGGAGAAGGGGGGAGAGGGGGAGAAGGGGGGAGAGGGGGAGAAGAGGGGAGTGGGGGAGAGGGGAAGAAGGGAGAGAGGGAGAGAGGATGGAGGGAGGGAAGGAGAGAGGAGGGAGGGAAGGAGAGAGGAGAGAGGGAGGGAAGGAGAGAGTAGGGAGGCAGGGAAGGAGAGAGTAGGGAGGGAGTGAAGCAGAGAGTAGGGAGGGAGGGAAGCAGAGAGTAGGGAGGGAGGGAAGAAGAGAGTAGGGAGGGAGGGAAGGAGAGCAAAGGGAGGGAGGGAAGGAGAGCAAAGGGAGGGAGGGAGGGAAGGAGAGAGGAGGGAAGGAGAGAGGAGGGAGGGAGGGAAGGAGAGGGGAGGGAAGGAGAGAGGAGGGAGGGAGGGAAGGAGAGAGGAGGGAGGGGGGAAGGGCCGGGCCCAGGACTTCGGGCTGGAATTACAGGTAGGTGGCGTCGGGTCTCGGGGGGGGGGGGGGTCGTGGAGGTCCGGGGGGGGGGGGTAAGAGTCGTGGAGGTCGGGTGGGGGGGGGAGAGAGAGTTGCGGAGGTCAGGGGTTGAGAGAGTCGCGGAGGTCGGGTGGTGGGGGGGGGAGAAAGAGTCACGGAGGTCGGGGGGGGCGCGGAGGTCCGGGGGGGGGCGCGGAGGTCGGGTCGGGTTGCCAGGGGGGGAGAGCAGGGGTCCGGTCCGGTCCGGTCGGGTGGGAGGAGTCTTATCCACGCAGCCCCAGTGAGGCCATTCGGCCAGGGCTAGGGGCTGCGTGCTTCGGGCCCCTCCCACAGTTTTAGGCGCCTGGAGCTACTGCACATGCGCGCCCACTGTAGCGTGCATGTGCAGAGGTCCCGACACTGTTTTCAGCGCAGGGACCTGGCTCCGCCCCCCACAGCTTGTACTGCGCAGTGCCCAGCTCCAGAGGACCTGCAGGGAGCCGGAGAATAGGTAAGTTTTTTTTAGGCGCACTTTGTGGCGCGAAAAACGGGCATCAAGGCGCGGCCCGATACTTGGGCCCTATCACACAACACTACGTGGAATCTAAGCAGAGGGGCTTTACGAAGTGCTCAGGGAATTCCTTGAATATTTGTTAAATTTATCTGCTGCCTGAATTCACTAAATGTTTAAGTGTTAATGGCTGAAAAAGGACCCCTGTGCAAGCTTAGACACAAATATGGGCAGAGCTTTCTTCCAGCAATTGGAAATTTAAATGTTTAGAGAGCAGGGAGGATAGTGGAATGCACACTCTTTAAATATTTAAATTAAATGAATGTTGGTTAGCTTTAAAAAGTGTCAGGAGGTCCAAACACCCCTTTGTAAACCAAAAGTGAAATGGGACTGCCGTCTCCAAGAAGTCCCATTTCATTTTGCTCCTGAACTGGATCAATGATAAACTTGCAGTATAAATGCACCAACGAGTAGGATTAACGTTTATGCTTTTTCCAAGCACTGAAACCTTGCTGTACTAGGACTGGGAGTGCTCGACACCAACACTGAATGTAGCATCAGAAAATGTTGCAGCTCTGATATTTGTCATCTTGATGAGCACAACATTCATTCAAAATAAAATAGCTGCTTAAGAGTGATGTAATTAATAACATTTTATTAATGTGATACAGCTATGTAAATTAGACATTTATCAATGGCATAACAATTCTAACATTTGCTCCAAAAGCTTTTGTATTAATCACCGTCAGCTGAGCATCACAGCTATTGCTATTGAAAGCCTCTGGCCTAGAAATTAGTGTTCGCCACGAGGTAACGGCCGCTGAAAATGGCCTCAACGCTAAGGAGAATAAATTCGTCTGGGGGTGCTGGAGATTGGTGGTGCAGCGCTAACCTTCTTTGCAACGCCTTCCTGTTGGCGTTAGTGGAGACCTCCGGAGCAAAGTTCCATCCTGAAGTGGTGCTCGAGCTTCGCGCAGCCTGTGGGAGCGAGGCTATTGTGCTTGCAAGGAATTGTGGGCAATTAAAAGGACTATGAATTAAAGGGGCAATGCACTCAGAACTAATGCAAATTAAAATACAGTGCAAAAATACAATTTTTAGGCCTTCCTGCCTTTCAAACAAAAATTTAACGTTAAAAAGAAGTTCCAAATCTGATTATTCAGCTCTGAAAGCTGAATTCTCTTCTGAACCTCAAAAAATGGAATAACTGATTTAGCACTAACACAAATAATTCAGCAAGCCGGGGAAGGGGCACCCAGGGTCTCGCACGCAGCACTCCAACTTTGTGCAGGGGTTTAAATCTGCAAGACAGATTTATTTTTTCATTCTTGTCAGATCAACTCCAGCGCCAAAGATCACTTTGCGCAATTTACACTTGATCTTAGCCAAAAGGCCGAGAGGGGAAGCTGCACCGTTCCTGGAAACACTGCCATACCAGGTCGGTGCGTGGAGTGGACGGAGCAAGCCCCTGTTCCATCTCCCTGTTCCAAAAAACAATTTAATATTTGGTCCCCATAGGGGATATTAAACTGATAAGAACAGATACTACACTTGATCTTAGCCAAAAGGCCGAGAAGCGACAGATTCTCTACCACAGGGGCCAGGAGGCCCTCCAGAAAAAAGGATGCGGGACTACATCACCGAGGCCAGCAGTGCTGCCCCCACCACCTGGCTCCAGTGCCCAAAGAAGCTTCATGACCTCAGACCACTGGTCAAGGTCAGTGAATGCATCTTCAAAAGCTGTCTCCTACCAAGTGCATCACTAGCCTCACACACTGCTCAATGCATGACTCCCACCCCGAATCACTCAACGACCAATAATCTGCACCATACACAAAGCACATCTCCCATTCCTAGCCTCACCTCACCTCTTGGAGGAGACGGTGCAGAGCATTCTTGGCAGGGGCATGGTAGAGCCCTTGGCCAGCAGCAGTGCTGAAGGGAGCAGCATCGCGAGAGGAGGTCGGCAGGTGAGCGGGACTACAAAGGGCGGCAGCTGAGAGCGAACAGTGGCAGAGAGGGAGCAGCTAGCTGCAGCTGCAGCAGAGGCCGGTAGTAAACAAAGAAGTAAAAAGTAATCGAGGTGTGACATCATAGCCAAGAGGGTAAGTGATTGGCTGGCTGATTGGGGAGTAGTTTTTCTTTTTTCTTTATCTTTTTTCTTTTTCTCATCAGTAGGAAACCTTTGTCATTGTTGCCAAATTAAGCAAATTAAGTAATTTAAGGGTTAAGTCATGCCAGTTGAGCACAGCGCCGTGCCATGTTATTCCTGTGCTACGTGGGAAATCAGTGTCCAGCTCCAGCTCCTGACAGACCGCATTGCGGCACTGGAGCTGCACATGGATTCACTCTGGAGCATCCATGATGCTGAGGATGTCGTGAATAGCACTTTTAGCGAGTTGGCCACACTGCAGGCAAAGGTTACTCAGGTAGAGAGGGAATGGGTGACCAGCAGGAAGAGCAGTGGAAGGAAGGTAGTGCAGGGGTCCCCTGTGGTCATCACCCTCCAAAACAGATACACCGTTTTGGGTACTATTGCGGGGGAATGACTCATCAGGGGAGGGCAGCAGCAGCCAAGTTCATGGCACCATGGGTGGCTCTGCTGCACAGGAGGGCAGGAAAAAGAGTGGGAGAGCTATAGTGGTAGGGGATTCTATTGTAAGGGGACCAGATAGGCGTTTCTGCGGTAGCAACCGAGACTCTAGGATATGTTGCCTCCCTGGTGCAAGGGTCAAGGATGTCTCGAGTGGCTGCAGGACATTTTGGAGGGTGAGGGTGAACAGCCAGTTGTCGTAGTGCATTTAGGTACCAACAATATAGGTAAAAAAACGGGATGAGGTCATACAAGCTGAATTTAGGGAGCTAGGAGTTAAATTAAAAAGCAGGACCTCAAAGGTAGTAATCTCAGAATTGCTACCAGTGCCATGTGCTAGTCAGAGTAGAAATAGCAGGATAGCTAAGATGAATACTGAGCTTGAGAAGTGGTGCAGGAGGGAGGGATTCAAATTCCTGGGACATTGGAATCGGTTCTAGGGGAGGTGGGACCAATACAAACCGGACAGTCTGCACCTGGGCAGGACCGGAACCAATGTCCTAGGGGGAGTGTTTGCTAGTGCTGTTGGGGAGGGCTTAAACTAATATGGCAGGGGGATGGGAACCTATGCAGGGAGACAGAGGGAAGTAAAATGGGGGCAGAAGCAAAAAATAGAAAGAAGAAAAGTTAAAGTAGAGAGAAACCCAAGGCAAAAATTAAAAAGGGCCATATTATAGCAAAATTCTAAAGGAACAAAGTGTGTTAAAAAGACAAGCCTGAAGGCTCTGTACCTCAATGCGAGGAGTATTCGTAATAAGGAGGACGAATTAACTGCGCAGGCAGCTATTAAAGAATATGATATAATTGGGATTACGGAGACATGGCTCCAGGGTGACCAAGGCTGGGAACTCAACATCCAGGGGTATTCAACATTCAGGAAGGATAGACAGGAAAAGGAAGTGGGGTAGCGTTGCTGGTTAAAGAGGAAATTAACACAATAGTAAGGAAGAATATTAGCTTGGATGATGTGGAATCTGTATGGGTAGAACTGCAGAATACCAAAGGGCAGAAAAAGATAGTGGGAGTTGTATACAGACCACCAAACAGTAGTAGTGAGGTTGGGGACAGCATCAAACAAGAAGTTAAGGATGCGTGCAATAAAGGTACAGCAGTTATCATGGGCGACTTTAATCGACATATAGATTGGGCTAACCAAACTTGTAGCAATACGGTGGAGGAGGATTTCCTGAATGTATTAGAGATGGTTTTCCAGAACAATATGTCGAGGGACCAACTAGAGGCTGGCCATCCTAGACTGGGTGATGTGTAATGAGAAAGGACTAATTAGCAATCTTGTTGTGCGAGGCCCCTTGGGGAAGAGTGACCATAATATGGTAGAATTCTTTATTAAGATGGAGAGTGACATAGTTAATTCAGAGACGAGGGTCCTGAACTTAAGGAAAGGTAAATTTGATGGTATGAGACATGAATTGTCTAGAATAGATACTTAAAGGGTTGACGGTGGATAGGCAACCGCAGACATTTAAAGATCACATGGATGAACTTCAACAATTGTACATCCCTGTCTGGAGTAAAAATAAAACGGGGAAGGTGGCTCAACCGTGGCTAACAAGGGAAATTAGGGATAGTGTTACATCCAAAGAAGAGGCATATAAATTGGCCAGAAAAAGCAGCAAACCTGAAGACTGGGAGAAATTTAGAATCCAGCAGAGGAGGAAAAAGTGTTTAATTAGGAGGGGGAAAATAGAATATGAAAGGAAGCTTGCTGGGAACATAAATACTGACTGCAAAAGCTTCCATAGATATGTGAAGAGAAAGAGATTAGTGAAGACAAACGTAGGTCCCTTGCAGTCAGAATCAGATTAATTTATAATGGGGAACAGAGAAATGGCAGACCAATTGAACAATTAGTTTGGTTCTGTCTTCATGAAGGAAGACATGAATAACCTTCTGGAAATACTGGGAGACCGAGGATCTAGTGAGAAGGAGGAACAGAAGGAAATCCTTATTAGTCAGGAAATTGTGTTAGGGAAATTAATGGGATTTAATGCCGATAAATCCCCAAGGCCTGATAGTCTGCATCCCAGAGTACTTAAGGAAGTGGCACGAGAAATAGTGGATGCATTGGTGATCATTTTCCAACAGTCTATCGACTCTGGATCCAGTTCCTATGGACTGGAGGGTAGCTAATGTAACATCACTTTTTAAAAAAGGAGGGAGAGAGAAAATGGGGAATTATAGACCGGTTAGCCTGACATCAGTAGTGGGGAAAAGGTTAGAATCAATTATTAAAGATGAAATAGCAGCACATTTGGAAAGCAGTGACAGGATCGGTCCAAGTCAGCATGGATTTATGAAAGGGAAATCATGCTTGACAACACTTCTAGAATTTTTTGAAGATGTAACTAGTAGAGTGGACAAGGAAGAACCAGTGGATGTGGTGTATTTGGACTTTCAAAAAGCTTTTGACAAGGTCCCACACAAGAGATTGTTGTGCAATATTAAAGCACATGGTATTGGGGGTAATGTTTTGACGTGGATAGAGAACTGGTTGGCAGACAGGAAACAGAGAGTCGGAATAAACGGGTCCTTTTCAGAATGGCAGGCAGTGACTAGTGGGGTGCCGCAGGGCTCAGTACTGGGACCCCAGCTATTTACAAAATACATCAATGATTTAGATGAAGGAATTGTGTGTAATATCTCCAAGTTTGCAGATGACACTAAGCTGGGTGGTGGTGTGAGCTGTGAGGAAGACGCTAAGAGGCTGCAGAGTGACTTGGACAGGTTAGGTTAGTGGACAAATGCATAGCAGATGCAGTATAATGTGGATAAGTGTGAGATTATCCACTTTGGTGGCAAAACACGAAGGCAGAATAATATCTGAATGGCGGCAGATTAGGAAAAGAGGAGGTGCAACGAGACCTGGGTGTCATGGTTCATCAGTCATTGAAAGTTGGCATGTCGGTACAGCAGGCAGTGAAGAAGGCAAATGGCATGTTGGCCTTCATAGCTAGGGGATTTGAGTATAGGAGCAGGGAGGTCTTACTGCAGTTGTACAGGGCCTGATGAGGCCTCATCTAGAATATTGTGTTCAGTTTTGGTCTCCTAATCTGAGGAAAGACATTCTTGCTATTGAGGGAGTGCAGCGAAGGTTCACCAGACTGATTCCCGAGATGACAGGACTGACATATGAGGAGAGACTGGATCAACTGGGCCTGTTTTCACTGGAGTTTAGAAGAATGAGAGGGGATCTCATAGAAACATATAAAACTTTGACAGGACTGGATAGGTTAGATGCAGGAAGAATGTTCCCGATGTTGGGGAAGTCCAGAACCAGGGGTCACAGTCTAAGGATAAGAGGTAAACTATTTAGGACTGAGATGAGGAGAAACTTCTTCACTCAGAGAATTGTGAACTTGTGGAATTCTATACTGCAGAGAGTTGTTGATGCCAGTTCGTTAGATATATTCAAGAGGGAGTTAGATATGGCCCTTATGGCTGAAGGGATCAAGGGGTATGGGGAGAAAGCAGGAATGGGGTACTGAGGTGAATGATGACCCATGATCTTATTGAATGGTGATGCAGGCTCGAAGGGCTGAATGGCCTACTCCTGCACCTACTTTCTATGTTTCTATGTTTCTCACATTCACCTTTTGCTTTCCTGCACTCCCATCACCACAACTCCACCCTTGTACCTTCCTCATTTCACACACCCAAGAAATGCAGCCTGCCCAGACAGTGGTTGACCACGAAGTGGGAGAGGGCAGAAGAGGATGAGGAAGAGCAAGATGAAGAAGCGTCACTTGATTTGACACTCCCAGTTACCAGCTCCTCAAGGTTGACCAACAAGGCCATCTGCTGTGCCCCCCCACTGAAAGTCAGCAGCCTTCCATCAGCCATGCTGCAGCCACTGGGGTAGCACTGCATTACATCAGTAGGATAGGCAAAGGCACTAAGAGAATGCATAAGGGCAATGAGTTGATTTCTTGATGACATATTGGATGGATAGACGTATAGAGTTGGATTGAAAGTTTGCTTTGTGGTGGCTTTAGTTTCAGCATTGAGGCCAAGAGGATGCTGTGATGGTCAATAACAGAGGGAAGGTAAGGTGTGGGACAAATGTGGGAAGGGGAATTGGGATTATGGTCATTGGTACCACAGGCAGATGATTCCATCCCGGATACTCTGGCCAGAAAGGGGCTGTCTGGATTGCATCCTTCTGCTTCTTCCTCTTCTGTGTCTTCCTCGTCCCTCTGCGAGCAGAGGCTGTAAATCTGAAATGACAGTATAAAATGCCGAAATTACTCAACTGGTCAGGCAGCATCTCGACTTGAGACATGAACACTTATTCCCTTTCCACGGATATTGCCTGACCTGCTAAGTATTTACAGCATTTTCTGTCTTCTCAGAGGCCTTCCTTTACCATCTCACAAGCGTCGAGCAGCGTTCGCTCGTTCCACTTCCTGTTAGGGCAGTATCCAGGGCGCTACTGGGGCACGTCTGTCAGAGCGTTTCAATGCCCTTCTTCGGCGGTTAAAGGGGAGGCCCACTGCACACTCTGCTGGGCCTCTGATGGGCTCCACTGGGCCACCAGGGTGGCGTGGTGCTGAGGCCGCAGTCGGGACACAAAACGGAGTGCTGTGCTGCACAATGGCGGCCCGGACCAAGCAACAGAGGAAGAAGTCGGGCCGACCAGTGAGCCGGCCAAACTGGCAAGATGGTGGCGAATGGGCGATCCCCCCTTTTCCTTTACCTATCGGCCCGCGAGCGGATGTTGGCTCGGTTCACGACCGGTGAGACTGGCGCTGACGCCGCTCCCGGCAACCTCGCTGAGCTTTGGCCAAATTCCGCCGCGGGGCGGAAAGGGTTCGCCGCGCACGCCGATGACATCATCGTCGGTTGCGGGGCGGCCCCAGGCGCTCCCGGCGGGTTGCAGCGCCACCGCTAACACCCATGCAATTTTGCGGGAGCCGGTAGTGCCCCCCTTCCCCCGGAGGTGCTAACCGGCGGCGCTAAACAGGGCAATTTCGACCTCTTAACATCTATGGCAGCAAGCCACTACTTCCATCCAATCAAAGAAACGCAGTCCAAAAACTTAAATCCAAACTTACCTGAAAGATGTGTGTGTCCCTTTAAGAGATACTGACATCGCCGCTGTCACCCTGGTGCGCTCAGGACCCAGTGCTGAATTCAGCACTAGAGTTGAAGTTCGGAGTGGCAACGTTAAGTCGTCGATTTATGTCGAATAAGGTGCCATCATTTATTTTCCCCGGGCATTGCCAGTTACCGGCAGTGCAAGAGGAGGGAGGAAAATGGTGGCCGCCCCGGGACCTGCCACCAGCTGGCGAAAGAGTGGCAGCCGCCATTGTTACGCCATTTCCTGGTGCTGCGGAGTGGCGGTACGCAGATAAATCTCTAGCTCCCTGTCTTTGAATGACCTCCAACTAGTTTTTATAACTTGTGTTGTCCTGCCACTGTTTGCCACTGCTCAGAAGAACTCCAATTCATCCATATTAATGTAATATTCTTCTTGCAGCATGGCTAGCTTTTCATTCGGTTTTTCTCATATAAATTGCACAGTGAATGAACAATTGGCAGGGAATCTGCTACTGATACTCAGCATGTTCTTCTCACGGCAAATTACTGCCCAGCCTCCTATATACTTATTATTTCTCATCTCAATGGCCACTATTGATCAATCTCTCCATGGTCCAACTGTTAATTTTAATTCATTAATTTTGCTTACTTTTTTCAAACAGGTTATGCCTGGTATTAAAATTATTAAGACTGCTCTCTCTAATGTAAGAAAAAAATGAAATTCTTGTCAGATCCACCACCATTTCAGAATATATAATTACAATCAACATATTGGCCTTGAAATCCCGGCCTCCCCGGGTCCGTACAGAGTGTGTACAGACCCGCAAGCGCCAAAAAACGGCTTTTACGATCTGTCAAGTCTGAGATCGCACGCATCTCGGCAGCAAGGGCAATCGCGCGGGCGAGATTGTGGTATTTGCCCATCTCTTGCTCAGCGCATAGCCTACTGTTACCAGCATAAGAGTTTTAAAACATATAAAAAACATATTAAAAAAGAATTTCAAGTCACATTTTTATGTTAAAAATCCTGCCCACTACGGTAAGTTTAATTTAACCCCTAATTACAAGCCTTAGAAAAAAAATATATTTTTCTGATTTTTTTTTTAAGACATTTATTAACTTTAATTTCAATTAGTTTTAATTATGTGAGGTACATTTTTTATTTTTTATGTTGTGTTTAGTGTGTTTGTTTTTTTTTTCAATGGCCCTGAAATCCCGGCCTCCCGGGGTCCGTATGGATTGTCTACGGACCCAGGAAGACATCGCAAAAGCTGTTTTTTGGTGCGCAATGTGCATGCGCCGAAAACCGGCTTTTCCGATCTGCCAAAGTTTCTGGCTTGACAGATAGCCACATCTCGGAAGCGAGGACATACCCACGGCAGAGATTGCGGGATTTGCCCATCTCATGCCCAGTGGATTGTCCTTAAGACTCTTGTGCCTGGTAAAAGCAGGCGCATAGCCTACTTTTACCAGCGTAAGAATTTAAAAACATATCAAAAACATGTAAAAATAAAATTTAAAAATACATATTTATGTTAAAAATCCTGCCCAATCAGGTAATTTTATTTTAAACCATAATTAAAACTTTTGTCAAAAATCGGCAAATTTTTTTTTTTCAAAAACATTTCTATCAACTTTAATTTCTGTGTGAGGTGTTTTTTTTAATGTTTTATATCGTGTTTGGGTGTTTGGAGATGTTTCTCATTCATAGTAATAAGAGCTTCGGACTTACGAAACTCCTATTGCTACAAATGAGAAAATACTTTACCATGATTGGGTGTCCAGGCCCACACGACTCCTACGGACGTCCCAACGTGAATGCATTCCGTTGCGCAAGAAGAGGATTGCGAGTCCGGGATCTCTGGCGAGCGTTCGACCAAAAGGTGAGTGCGCATCTTTTCTCCTATTTTTAGCTGAACGCCCGCGGGAAGAAGAAACCGGGATTTCAGGGCCGGTAAAAGCAATGAGAGCTCGCAGATACGGAGTTCTCATTGGTATTAATGAGAATACTGTAACTGATTGGTTGAGCAGTCACACGTGACCGCACCTTCTGCATTGGAACCTCGAGCACGGGGAGTGCGCTCCGCAGCGTGGGAAGAGAAGGCCTCCCCACCGGAATCGCCAGCTCCTCCGGGACCATCAGGTAATTTCGTAAAGATTCTCGGGTCAGGGGCATTCGTCCGAAGGAAGCCTCCGACGGGAATTTCGGGGCCTATATCTTATCCCCTTGTGGCTTTGTATTTCTTTCTGCACACTAGCTGCAACTTGGAACCACCCAGATACCAACTAGAACATGCAAGATTGGCATGGCATTTTGCGAAATCATCTCGGTAGTAATTTTAAAATCAAGAAACCAGTTATAATGTAAGAACTATCACATCATCACTCCAATTATCCATGCAAGCGAGATCATTCCTTGTGTGATAGTAATATAAATATTGACCATATTGAGCCATTCACTGACAAGATCACTGAATGAGCGGGTGAGCAGTTGCCAGATTCTTCTTTGTTTTGGAATTGATAGAGGCATATGACAAGTGTGCTTGTTATCGTCCGTTATTCCATCTATATTTAGAATGAATTATGGGTTAACTTGAAGACGTCGACATTGATGGAATAAAAATTAACAATCTGTGGTATGAAGATAGTGTCATACTCCTTGCTGAATTAACAAAAAACACTCAGATTTATAGCAGGCTTTGGATAAGGTCACCTTAGTCTTTGACTGAAATTATGACTGAATGCATAAAAAACAATGAGTTGGGAAAATACAACAGAAATTCAGCATCAAAATATGTCAAGCTCAACTAAAACAAGCCAATGCCTCAATTAACTTGGAGCTTTCATTAAAGGATTATGAACATGTATTTTTTGGAATATAAAGTAGATTTGCAATGGCAAACACTGTTTTGTCGGGACAGATAAGTTGTCTAGATATAAAGGGACCAAAAATAGCTGATCGCAATCCTGACGATTATGCCAAGGCTGTGCCCGCCAGTGCATTTCAGTGGTCACCCCTCCAGATTTGCGAGGTCAGTGGGAGGGCACCTCACAGGCACATGACAACCTGAAACTCTGGCACCAACCAATGCCTTGGTGGATCCATTGCCCCAGGCACGCCCATCACCAGCCATGTCCTTCTCGTCCAATCTCCCTTTTATTTAAAAATAAGTGGGTTCAGGCCACTTTCCGTGAGTGCCCGGCCCTGGCTCCGCCCTCTTGCCATAATTTGTTTTGTAAGGGTTGGGCAGAGAGTCCACCCTTCTCATGGCAAAATGGCAGAGACTTGACGTTTTCTGGAGGGTTCCACCCGTCTCCTGTCAGACAAGGGGAGACAGGTGAAATCCATGAGGAATTTCGGCCCCTCAGTTCTGCTTGCTGAAGGCTGAAGTTTTTTATGGGGTGGGGGCAGTTGGGTGCCAGATGTGCACAGAAACCCAACACCATGCTTAAGTGTTTCTAAACCAAGCTAATGAGAAATCTAATTCAGTAGAGTTCCCTTTTATCTGACATGAATGCCTAATCTCTTAGTGCAGGGATGCATTCCACATACCTAAGGCAAGGCTTGAAGACCACAAGGGCTAGATTTTACCAACCTCGGCAGGTTTGGGGCGGGCGACCTCCGTTGGGTCCGAACTCCGCAACTGTGTTGATCCGGGCCTCTGACATGATTTTACCGTGATGGGGTTTGTTAAACCCGTCCTGCGAGGTTCCCGGCCAATGAGAGGAAGCGGGTCTGATGATGTCATCTGATGATGCGTTATCGGCCGGTTTCCTTAAAGAGACCATGGCCACATACATTTTGATATACAGTTGTGCTGTCAGTGTTCTACAGCATTGAGCTGCTGCAAACACTGACATGCACTGCACAAAGGTGCACAGCTGCACCCAGGCTCTCCTATCACACCCTCCAGATGCTTAGGGAGTCACAGCATGCAGGGAGGTTCTCTTCCCTTTGAACGGACAGAAGAGATCTCCGCAGGACACCAGCACAGCCTGGTTGCACAGGACACAACCAGGGATTTCATCAGGAGGACCTGGCTGCAGTGGCGCAAACCTTTCAACGATCTCAGTGGATCACGAAATGTTCCATCCCTGGCGTCCCGGGCAACAATGTGGTCAGGTGCAGATGCCCCGTGTCCTGTGTAGCATCAGGTGATTGTGGAGAAGGTTGGTGTTGCTGTTGGTGATGCTGGTGTGCCTGGCGATGTTGGTGTTGGGGCAGATTGTGAATTCCAAATAAAGCTGAAAGGTCTATTCCAAATCCTGAAGGCTCCAGCTTCTTTGATTATAAAATTGAACAGCTGTGAAATGGTAGCTTTTATCGCACTTCTGCAGCTGTCAACTAGTCAAAGCAATCCAGAGTTATTGAGAACCTGACATATTAACCTGACGTGATATCCGAAGAAATGTGAACCTCATTAAAAAAAAACTTGGAAAAATCCCCCGGAACTGGTAAAATGCTGCTTAAAATAGTTTTAGGCAGCTTGTTAACTCGTACAATTGTCGGACACATCGCTTAGTGCCAGAGCCCGGCATTTTGAAATTCACATGGAGGCGGGTTCAAAGCGGACTTCCGCCCCGCTGTCAATCACGACCATTTTGACTGCGGGCCCGCCTCCAAAACTCGCACTGGCAGGGCTGGTAAAATACTGGCCCAAGTGTGCACAGGGGTGCTGCTTAAGCTTAACAGGCTTAAAGATCAGAGCTATCCTCCGAAGCTCCGAAGCTATGGCTGATGAACCCACTGAAAAGACCCTGAACAGCAGTTTTGGGGCCCACAATATAGGAAGGATCTTGAGGCAGTAGAGAGGGTGCACAGAGGGTACTCGGATGAGGAAAAATTGGGGCTGTTTTTGTTAGAAGGTGATTTAATAGAGTTGTTTAAAATTAGAAAAGAGATGCGACATGGTAGATAGAAACAGACTGTTTCCAGTGGTTGAGAGGTCTCAAACGAGGGAGCATAGATATAAGATTAAATGTAAAAGATTTAAGACAGAGAGCAGGAGAAATGTTTTGACACAGAGGGTTGTGAGGCTGTGGACTGCACTACCAGAGTTAATGATTGAAGTCGAGACCATGTCAACGCTTAAGAATAGATGAGATGGGTAGTTGAAGGAAAAGGGAATGAAGGGGTAGGGAAACGGTGTAATGTAATTCACTGAGAGATATTGTGGAAGAAAACAATCTATGTCCTGTAGTAAAGGAAAGGGTTAAATTCACTTTTTGCTTATTCTGTAGAATTACTGGGGCTAGAAAAACACTCAAACTTCTCAGCCTTGAAACAAAGGATGTTGTTTTTTAGTGACCATCTGGTGTCTGTAAGTCTCAAGATACCCGCTTATCAGGATACGGACAGGGAGAAACTATGCAAGGACAGTTAAAGTGTGCCTTCCAGGATGACCTTTGTATTCACAGAATGAATGATTAATGTTCATGCATGGTATGTTTAAGAAAAACTCCTGTTTTGACTGTATAAATATAGAGCGGGTTTGCTTGTAGAGTTCAGAGTTTTGCCTCAGTGCGGACTGAGCGGACTCTCCGAGATATCTTGTTAGAAAATAAAATTCTCTCGAAGTGCAATTCTGAAAGTCTCCGCCTGAGTTAATTTAAGCTAAAATTTCCTCGACAGATATAAAATGTAATTATGTGATTGGAACAAAACGTAATGGCCGAGACATTTGGGCCTCATTTCCCTGAAGTGGGCAAGCTGCATAGAGTATGAGGCAGCTCTCCCAGCGAAGTGACGCTGAAGATCGGGCCACCACCATGCTAACAGTGGCTCTCAGGTAAGTGAGGAGAGGGGGCAAACAGAGGCCAGGGAAGGGGAGGAATTGCTGGAGGGAGTAGGAGCAATGATAACTGGGGAGAGGGAGAGAGGGGGTCAGGAGGAGCACTATTTACTCCCCATCCCATCCCCTCCTGGAACCTTGCTTCCGTAGGCCTACAGTCAAATTGTAATATAGCTCTTTCGTATTCTTCAGTTCTTTTCACATTTAAAGTTTCTGGACTGTCCTCTGCAGGCGATGCCTAGTTTCATTCTTAACTATAGCCCAAGGTTTGTCTCTCTAATACACAGACTTAGTATCTCACCTACTTGAATAAAAGTCGGTGAAGTATTAGATTAGAAATTATAATTTCAGAATATTCTGATTTCAATAATAATCAAAATAATGTGAGCTGATGTGATTCAGACAACTTTTCCACTCCTGACAACTTTACATGTCAAATATTTTGTTTGTTCTACACTTATGTCCTGTGACTTGTCACCATTACTTTCCCTCAGAGTCACCTCTACGCTGTTCCTTCCTCTGTTCCTTCCTCTGTTCTTTCCGTCGCCCCTCGGTCAAGGGCAGGCATGACCTAGAGGATTTAATGTGTGGCCCTTTTTTTATTACTGTGACTTAGTGGGACAACTATCTATTCTGCTGACTCATCTCTCAATTTATCGCTGCTGCTGCCATAACAACCTTCTGAAGCAGAAGCAACCACAGTAATCATGACAATAAGCTGTATTTTCAACACTTGTAAACTTTCATGTTTATGCAGATTATTAATTCCTGGATCCACATTACATAGAATTATGTACAGCACAGAAACGGACCATTCTGCCCAACTGGTCTATGCTGACATTCATGCTCCATACATTTTCCATGTTCCCTCAACATGTTCATATTTCTCGGACTGCTGTTATGTTACTTCCCGAAATTTGTGATCAATTTTTTAGTTAAAAATACATATATTAATGATTCTACAGCCATTTATTAAATAACTAATGCTATTGTCAGAACATTCCAAACGATGTTAAATGCAAGTTAATCTAATGCTCTGATCATGCTTTGGTCCATCTGAAACAAAGTGTTACCAATTTTCATTGTGAGTATAGCAATATTTTATCATCTTTAGCTTGTACATGTTTAACTGGTAAATATTTATAATACAAAAATTGGACATCAAAGCCATAGTTGGAAAATATGCATGATATTAATGCTTCCCTTAAATTTGCCAAGCTGAGCAACCATGATTGATAAGTTCCACTCATACGGAAATGCAATTTTAGATAAATATTTGTACAGAGAAAATCTGCACAGAAGAGAGTAGCTTTAATACTGAAGTACTGAAGGGAAGTTATAAATATTCATTTGGTTTTTATAAATTTTCAACCACTCAGTTTTATTTATGGAATTTTCAATGTTAAAAAGCAGGGCCTTGTCAAAATAATTTTATCACTTGTGGTATGAAACAGCAAGCCCCGGAGGCAGCTGAATACATTCAGAGTTCTTTTTGGCTTTATGTTTTGTGTGTAATTGAATGGAAGGCACAAAAAATCTCCATTAACTATTAATTTAAATTGAATCTTTTATAATTGTCCACATCAGCTACACTGTTGTTCCACACACAAGCATAAAGAGGTCTTTAATCGGCACAGGGTCAAAGGACACAGAAAGGGCACCGCAAGACTTATAGGTACATTCATGAGAATTAATATTAAATCCGTTCAGAAAATGCTGAGTAAACTCAGGATTTTTTAGGGCAGGTTTATCACGGAGAATGGAGACCAACTAATCTTCTACCAAAGCATCCATTACCAAACTGATGGATATCACAACAGGCCATTTTCAGTTGTTGAGGACATTTTGTCACATAGCTACATTTTTTAGTTTTCTGCAAAATTACAGATTGAAATATTTTGATTGGTACTGAAGTCAGAATTTTCTGAAATTATCGTTTCAATTTCCTAGCTGCCACAGTGGGATTTGAAGTCATGTCCCTGGATCATTCACCCAGCTCTCTGAATGTCTACTCCAGTAACATAGGCCCCTATTTTCACCACAATTGTGCGCCGTTTTTGGGCGTCCAAATTTTTTTGGCCGTGAAATACTCATTTTCCAACTTTCGCCAATGTTTGGATGCTGTGCCGACCATGTGCGGCAGTTTGACATTTTTTTTTGGTGCAGACACGAGTCAAAACGGGATCAGATGCCGTTTTTGTGAACTTAATCAATTTTGGCCGTCCATGATTTTTTTTCAGCATGGCACACATTGCCCAAAAGCCCCGCAAAAAAAAAACATACATTAGCTTAAGGAATCAGCGCGGCACACAAGTGAACAGGAGCGAGGCAATAAGTATACACAATAAAATAGCTTTTTTTTCCCACAGGGAACTCCTTTTGGAGCAAGGGAAGAAGATTTCCGAGCCAAAAGGACTGCAATCCTGGGCCAAAAGGACTGCTCCCCACCGGCTGGACCCGCTGCAATCCTGGGCCGAATAGGCCCCCGCTCAGTCCTGCTCCCCCTGCGAGTTGAAGTTCGGGAACCTTCTCGAGGGCAATTAGGGATGGGCAATAAATGCTGGCCTTGCCAACGAAGTCCACCTTGCGTGAATGAATTAAAAAAAATTAAGAACCCTTGACTAGATTGAATAAGTCTCAATCTAAAAGGTTCAAAAAATGTTAACTTGGTGGAAAGGACACTTTCAATAACATTCATTATTCTTTGTCTCACAGCAGAGCAAACAGAGGTCTTGTTCGAGTAACCCTTCCAGATGGTGGAGAAAGTAAGTAGGATGGTGTAAAAGATAAAAGGTAACAGGTTCAGACATCAGGTCTGAACTAAGTAATTCAGGCATTTTGTGATGCTATCTGAACCCCTCAATTGTTTTGCTACCTTGTAATTTACTCAATACACAGTCTATAGATAAAGGGACAATTGACAACCCTGTAATACTGGCTACAGGCTGATTGAAAAAGAGCTATGACCTAACTGTGAGTCTCTTAAAATCACACAGTTCACTGTGAGGATTCATCAGATTATTTTAAAATGATAAAGGACAATAATGGTCTGAAAGATGACTGTATTCTTCCCCATGATTTAATGTATTTCCAATGGAATCTTTGACAGAGTAAGTTATTGACCTTCCATTTGTGGCAGTTGAATAAACTTGCAATTATCTTGCAAATTAGACCTGATACTCACTGCACCCAATGCTCCTTTCTATTGAAGTTATGGAAGGCAAATTGGGCGGTGTCTAACAGGCGGTTGATCCGTTGCATCTTAAAAGTACTTCATTGGCTGGAAAACAATTTGGGACATCCAGAGGTCGTGAAAGACGCTATATAAATGCAAGTTCTTTCTTTCTTTGAATATGAATCTCACCCGGACTTCAGAGTCTGCATTCTCAAGCAATTATTTCATAGGGCTTAGTTAATATGGATATTGTGGCACAAGGCTGATTATGTTAAAGTCAGCCATCATTTTTGGTCTTTTTACAATTTCCTTTGATTTTATTCTGATTAGTTACTTCCAATTATCCTTAATATCAACCGAATCTTCATTATACCATGCCTTAATTAGGTCATGAGGTAACACTTATGCGATGTAGGGGTAGAAATTGCCCCCCCACCGGAAATAGGGCGCACCTACCATTTTTGAAGTGTTCTGGCCTCCGCAATGATGCAAAATTCAGCTCCTCAGGGGTTTTTTTGTCCAGCGGGGTGGAAGTGGATCATCCAGGGGGCGGAAGTGGGAATGGAACGCAGTGGCCATTACTAGCGGGGCGGAAGTCGAGGCTGAATGGAGAGTCCACAGCTGTCAGTCATCAGCGCTGTGCTGATGATGTCACCGCGCTGGTGCGTCACAACGTCGCTCCTCTTCAGTTAAAGGGGAGGGCTGCTGCCAATTCTGGGCCTCCAGGGAGGGATTCGACCGGCCAGCGGCCTGGCACGCAGGACAAAAAAAAAATAACATGGCGGCTGCGGCAGTGCGCCCTCCCCTTTAAAGGCGGTGGCGCCGCCATTTCACACAGAGCGCACCGACAGCAAAAGCTGTCGGGGGCACCGGCCTGTGGCGGGGCTACTCACACGGTGCAATTTCGGATTGGGGCGATTTTGCAAGGGGGTCCCCGCCAGACGGTAAGGGGTCGGCATACGCACGCCGTGGTGGTCCCGGACACTGCTCCACTCCTGAGGAAGGGCAAATTCTAAAATGGCGGCCCCTCCACAGAGAGTCGGCGGCCATTCTGCACTGCCCAGTGGCCGCTGCTTTCCAGCGGTTGGAAGCCTTATCGAAAGGGGCAATTTCTGCCCCATAATTTTCATAGATCTTCTATTTGGTGACACACTTATTCTAACATGTGAAACTATTATTCTATTTATTCTGTTTACATTCTCAATAAAATAATAAAATGATTTTCTGAATTTAAATAATGCTGAATCAATCATGTCAAAACATTCAAAGTGCATCACATAATAAATTACTCGTAAAGTGCAACGACTCTTGTTATGTTTACAGTGGAGCAGAGCAGATATCATTCACTAGTTGAATATGGTATTTGAATAATCGATGGATACAATACCATGACATATTCACAGTTATCTCGTGGCCTACTTGCCAGATAAATACTGTGCCTGGTGGGTCACTTCTGTGCATTTTCATTTATTAACCCATCGTATATGCAGTATTAATCTAAGTGACTCATTGTTTGTGCCTAATATCAGATAAACCATATCAATACTTGGCCGATTTCAAATTGAATGTAATTAGATTGATTGCATCTGTTTGAGCGAATCAATGTGTGTGGCATCTAATGATCAGGATAGCTAAAAGCAAGCTGGCTGACAGAGAACGAGAAAATGGGTGTACTCCCAGCTGTCTATATATATATTTTTTAGTTTAATCTGTGTTTGAAAAACAAGAGAGCAAAACTGGCAAGCTTGAAGCAAGGATACAGGTCAGATCGTTTCTCACCCCACAGAGTAGAAATGTGGAATAAACTCACACCTTAAATTCTCAATAAGAGAGGACAATATGCATGAACTCATTGAATGGCGGTGCGGGCTCGAAGGGCCAAATGGCCGACTCCTGCACCTATTTTCTATGTTTCTATGTAACAGCTCAGCAAAACCGGAAACTATAGGGCCCAAGTTTTTTGGAGCAACTGGTGTAGAACGGATTATCTTAGAAATTCAAATTCTCGGCATTTAGTTTGCTCCAGTTCTAGTCAGTTAGAACAGTTTCACTTTGGAACAGAATTTTTTTTTCAAAAGGGGGCGTGTCCGGCCACTTACACCTGTTTTCAAAGTTTCGGCAGTGAAAACTTACTCCAAACTAACTTAGAATGGAGTAAGTGAAGATTTTTGTACATTCCAAAAAACCTTGTCTACACTTTAGAAAATCAGGCGTAGGTTACAAATTAGGCGTAGGGAATGGGGGGGGGGGGGGTTTAAAGGGAAGTTTACAAACATTAAACACTTCAGTTTTACAAATAAAGAGCCATCATCAATAATAAATGATAAATACATCAATAAATCAACCAATAAATCAATCAAAAAAAATTAATAAAAAATAATTTAAAAAAAAAATCAATAAATAAAACATTTTCTACTTACCGACTGCAGCACCGGGAGTCCTTCAACAGCGTGCTGGGACGGTCCCTCCAGTGTGTCTCTGTCAGTGTCTCTATCTGTCTGTCTGTGTGTGTGTCTTTCACTCTCTGTCTGTCAGTGTCTGTGTTTCTGACAGCGAGGGGAGGGGGAGAAGGGTGGGAGGGGGAGGGGGAGGGGGAGGGGGAGAAGGGTGGGAGGGGGAGGGGGAGGGGGAGGGGGAGGGGGAGAAGGGTGGGAGGGGGAGGGGGAGGGGGAGAAGGGGGGGAGGGGGGGGAGGGGGAGAAGGGGGGGAGGGGGGAGAGTGGGGGGGGGGGGGAAGGGGGAGAGGGGGAGAAGGAGAGAGGATGTAGGGAGGGAGGGAAGGAGAGAGGATGGAGGGAAGGGAGAGAGGAGAGAGGGGAGGGAAGGAAGGAGAAAGTGGGGGAAGGAGAGAGGGGGGAGGGGGAGAAGGGGGGGAGGGAGAGAAGGAGGCTGAACGGCCAGGCCCAAGACCTCGGGCTAGATTTTACAGGTAGGTGGCGTCGGGTCTCGGGGGGTGGGGGGGTCACGGAGGTCCGCGGGGTGGGGGGGGGAGAGAGAGTCGCGGAGGTCCGGGGGGGGTGAGAGAGAGTCGCGGAGGTCCGGGGTAGGGGGGTGAGAGAGTGTCGCGGAGGTCCGGGGGGTGGGGTGAGAGAGTATCGCGGAGGTCCGGGGGTGGGGGGGGGGAAGAGAGTCGCGGAGGTCCCGGGGGGGGTGGGGGAGAGAGCATCGCGGAGGTCCGGGGGGGGGGGGGGGGGGAGAGAGTGTCATGGAGGTCCGGGGGGGGGCGGGGGGAGGGGGGAGAGAGAGTCGCGGGAGCAGGAGCCGGGTCCGGTCCGGAGGAAGCAGGAGCTGGGCGTGGGAGGCAGCCTTATGCACGCAGCCCCAGTGAGGCCATGTGCAGAGGTCCCGGCACTGTTTTCGGCGCAGGGACCTGGCTCCGCCCCCAACAGCTCGTGCTGCGCCGCGCCCGGCTGCAGAAGACCTGCAGGAAGCCGGAGAATCTGGAAGTTTTTTTTAGGCGCACTTTCTGGCGCAAAAAACGGGCGTCCAGGTCCGGGCTGCGCTGTTTTAGGCGCGTCCTGAAACTTGGGCCCAATATCATAAAACACCACTGTGGACTTTTCAGGTTGTTGGTCAGACCTCACATAGTCAGATCTTGACACACAGTTATGAAATTATGTTTCCCATTAAATATATCCAGCCATGTAGCATTGAGCTTGCACTAAAACAGTACATTTTATAGCACCTTTAAAGTAGAAAAATGTCCCAAAGCAATTTATAGATGGTGATTGGGAGTGAATGTGAAGCAAGGAAGATAGAAAATAGGGTTGTAAGTGTGGCTAAGGAAATAGGTTTTGATAATATTTTTAAAGGTGAAAAGAGAGATGGAGAGGTGCCGATGTCTGAGGAGAGAATTCTGGAGAGCAAGACCAATGCGACTTCAGGATCTACATCCCATGTGGGAGTCCCAATATAGCTCACCTGATTCAGTTCTGTGCACCATTGGTTGGCCCCAGATGGTAAGATCTGAGGAGCGGGGGTTTGCAACCACAGAAGGGGGGAGTCTGGGACACCAGCAGCCCAGATTATTTTGATGGAGCCTAGAGGACCATTTTTGCTCCTCTTGACTCCACAAGCATACTTTTTTAAAAACCCATCTTTGAGGGCCTCCATGTCTTGACTAACAGGTTCTACTGAACAAAGCATCTACAGCAGATGCTCTGCCCAAGAAGCCATAATAATGGCTTCAGATTTCTATCTGGGTATTATGACCCTATTTAAATGTATTCATGAGGCTCCTGCCAAATCGGGGTGCAAGGCAATTTCACCCCCAGAAAATCATGCAAATAAAAAAGTCTCTGTGAGCTTGTAAAACAGAAACGGAAATGTGAAGCTTTGTTTGTTAATAAATCAGTTGATAACGGAGATAAGCGTCAATCTAGTTTATGAAATAGTGTCAAAAAGTGAAATCAGACCTGAATAGATTGGTCGAGTAAAGAATATATTCAGCATGCCTAACTTTGATCCACTGAAAATCTTCGATTTCAGCAAAACCATGTCAGAATTGCAAGAAGGCACCACGGAGAAGGAAAGGTCAGCTTTCTTGTTTTTAAAATGGGAAAGGAAGTGGAGGACATTTATAAAACATTCACATTTCAGATAAAGAAACCAAAAAATACGATTAAAAAGTAATGCAAAAATGTGATGACCACTTTGTGCTAAGATTATAATCAGTATGATAGGACATTAGCTTGGATTTTCCCATTGCAGAGTGTGTGGGTTTGGAAGCGGGTCGGCGGTTAAAAGCGTGGAAATTGACATCGTGTCGGCAACACGGCATCGTCCTGCTAACTTCCGCATTTAACTTGGGCGCATTTCGAGGCATGTCACTGGCCTGCTTGGGAGAGACGTGCGGCCTCATTGAGGAACTTCATTGCTCGTTTACTCTTAACTGCCTTTTTAATGTCAGGTTTGGACTTTAACTTGTTGCGCGAGGAATTCATGCACCTTGGGAACATTGCCTGTGAAGGAAAAGCGGGAGCTCAGTGGCCATTGTGCGAGTTCATTACAGCTGGAGAAAAAACACACGCTCACACCATACACCCGCTTCCTTGTCTCACGGAAAGGCTTTTGCTGACACCAATTTGTGCAGGGATTTAGCTTCCAGGGGTTTGCAGGTCATCTCACCACATTGCTGGTTACTCTCACTACGTTGAAGGATTGTGCCTCTGATCTTCACTTTACGTGCCATCTATCAGATCAGCATGGGTGCCGCTCATGCTGTCTCACCTTGGACCCCAGAATCGGACCAAGATGAGCCCCAGCATCAACAACACCAGCCAGACCAGCAGCAACAGCCACAACACCAGCAGCAGCAGCAACCACACCAGCAGCCATCTCCCCACCGAGCTGATGCTCCACAGGAGGGGGAGGATCAGCAGAGGGGCGCAGCGCACTGGAGGCGATACCCCCAACACAGGGTATACAGGCAGAGGATGAGCTTCCTGGACATGACTGAGCAGCAGTGCTAAAGAAGGCTCACGCTATCACACCAGGTCGTCGCAGACATTTGTACCTTACTGAAAGAAGACCTGCAGCCCAGAGGAGCGGGTGGACTCTCCTTACCAGTGGCTGTCAAAGTCACCACCGCCTTCAACTTCTTCGCTTCAGGCTCCTTCCAGGGATCTGTAGCAGACATTTGCGGGATCTCCCAGTCGGCTGCCCACAGATGGATCACCCAGGTCACCGATGCCATGTTTCACAAGTCAGCCAATTATGTCTGTAATGTCTGTAAGCTTGTAATGTTTGTAGTTCGACACTGTGGATGTGGATGTATTGTGTACTGCAACTACAGAGTTAATAATTAAACAGAAGCAGCAGGTTCCGGAGGCACCCGAGAGAGCTGCCTGCCATGTTAGAAAGCTGTGTGTGCTGTGCTCTGTGAATATATCACATTTGGCGGCGAGATGGGATTTTTCGGATGATTTACAGCTGAAATTTTGTTGCTGAAGGATTTAGCCAGCCGACAGAGAGACTTTGGAAGCTTCTGACTTTGGAAAAAGCTACAAAATCTGAGGTAAAAAAACAGCACACTGTGAACAGCTAGAAATTAAAATGGCAGCACTCGCAGGTGTAATGGGACATTTGGGGGAATATAGACATGACCGGGAACGCTTTAAAGTTTATGTGAATCGGCTAGAAATGTATTTCACTGCAAATAACATAATCGAAGTTCCAGACAATGCAGTCCAGAATCAGGTGATATTGGAATGGAAGCGAGCTATCTTCTTATCGGAAGCTGGACCGGAATTGTTTGAAACTCTGATAAATCTGCTTGTGCCTGATGAGCCAAGGACACAACGCTTAAAGAGATTTTAATGAAGCTGGAGCAGCACTATAACTCTAAACCGTTAGAAATTGCTGAAAACTATCATTTTGGTATACGAAGTCAAAAGGCTGATGAAAGTATCAGTGATTACATTGTAGCATTAAAAAAGCTATCTATTCACTGTCATTTCGAAAACTTTCAAAACTGAGCATTGCGGGATCGTTTTGTTTGTGGGGTGAAAAATGATGCGCTCAGAAGGAAGTTATTGACGAGGGATGACTTGACTTTTGAGATTGCTTGTCAGACAGTGAGGTCGATGGGCATGCCGATAAATATTCCCGAGAATTAAATAATAATTACGGTCATGAGTCAACCGAGGTGAATTGCCTGCAGGTTCAAAGTAAAAGACGGTGGGGGCCCAAAGTCTCAGAAACTGGAAATTGTAACAGAGCATCGAAGTCGTGCTATCGGTGCCTGGGACAACACATTGCTCAAAGTTGTCCATATGTGAAGGCAGAGTGTTTCTTCTGCAGAAAGACTGGGCATCTTGCGAAGGCATGCCAACTGAAGGGTAAACCAGCTTTCAAAGCTATGAATCCAGTTTTCAAAGCTATGAGTAGAAATCCTCAGAGACTACATAGCATGGAAGAACAACAACAGGACATGGAGATGTTAGAGTTACATGTCATCAGGAGCACGAGGTTAACGGACAGCCATTCAAAAAGTATCAAAATCCACATAGATGTTGCGGGATTCAAGATACCAATGGAATTTGACACGGGTGCATCCATGAGTGTAGTATCAGCGTTGCTGTACCTCGACAAATTGCGTGATTTCCCATTGGAGAAATCCAAGATGGAGCTGCGAGGCTACTCGGGAGAGAAAATTCCTGTGGTATGTCGTATCACTGTACCGGTGAAATACAAGGACCAATTTCAGAACTTGCCTCTAATAGGAGTGAAAGGAGACAAGCCTGCTTTACTAGGAAGAAATTGGTTGAGATCTCTGATGCTGGATTGGAGTGAGATTTTTTGTATTGAAACGAGATTTGCATCAACGGATGATATTATCAAGAGTTATCCAAAGGTGTTCTGTGAAATGGGCAGTCCAATCCAAGGCTTCAAGGCGAGTGTCAGGGTACAAAAGGACACTAGATCTTACTGCAAGCCACATTCCGTACCATATGCACTCAAGGAGAAAGTTGAGCAAGAACTCAAAAGATTAGAGACTGAGAACACTATTTGTAAGATAGATCGATGTAATTGGGCTACACCCATTGTTGTTGTACCTAAGTCCGATGGTAAGGTAAGATTGTGTGGTGATTATAAAGTAACCGTAAACCAGGTTCTAGAGGGTAATGTCTCCAATACATTGCCAAATATAGAAGATTTGTTCACAACACTGATAGGTAGTCAGATCTTCTCAAAACGGGATCTTACGAATGCCTACTTACAGCTTGAACAAGATGAGGAATCCAAGTTATGTTTGACTATAAATACTCATCTAGGCCTATATCAATTTAATAGGCCACCGTTTGGAGTATCTTCCGCCCGTGCCATATTCCAAGAGGTGATGAACCAGATTTTGCAAGGTATTGAAGGGGTAGTATGGTATTTAGATGACATACTAATTTCAGCACCAAATAGGTAAATTCATAACATATTGAATGAAGTCCTCAAACGACTAGAGAAACACAGAGTGTGAGTGTCTGCTCATAAGTGTGAGTGATTTAAAAACTCAGTGGAGTACTTAGGGCACAGAGTAGACAAAGATGGTTTACGTCCAACCATGGGAAAGTTGGATGCAATTAGAAATGCACCCACTCCCAGGAATGTCATTGAACTTCGTTCATTCTTGGGTCTTTTGAACTATTATGGGAAGTTCCTACCAAATTTGGCTACAGTATTACATCCACTGAATGTACTATTGAAAAAAACAGGTCCATTAGAAGTGGTGAAGAGAATGTGATGCAGCATTCAAGGAGTGTAAAAGCAAATTGATAGAGAGCAGTATGTTAGTTCACTTGGTCTCCAGTCGTCTTGGTTAACCCTTGCCACTGGATCAAGACCTAGTTCTGTTAAGCCCTTGTGGTGGCTGGTGTGCAATGGCCACCCCACGTTAAAAGAATCCACGCACAGGCATGCTCTACTCTTCAATATCTAGTTTGGGACCTAGAATGTCACGTCCCTCATTGAAACACCGGTGAACTCATCCCTTTTTGGTGTGGAAGTGGGTCACCCTCGATGCGAGTGATTGCCTAATACTAATACTAGTTCACTATGACATATCTAAGGCGATTAAGCTAGCATGTGATGCCCCTCCATATGGAGTTGGGGCAGTGATCTCTCATGTATCACGTAGTGGGGAGGAGAGACCAATTGCTTTTGCTTCACGCACTCTCAGTGCCAGTGAGAGTAATTATGCACAAACTGAAAGGGAAGCTTTGGCATTAATTTTTGGGGTCAAGAAGTTCCACAAATACTTCTATGGTCGTAAGTTTACCATCGTTACGGACCATAAGCCCCTAACAGCAATCCTCCATCCAAAGTCCCCAGTTCCAACATTAGCTGCAGCCCGAATGCAGAGATGGGCTTTGATTTTGTCAGCATATACATATGATATTGAATACAGATGATCAGCTGCTCACAGTAATGCTGATGCAATGTCTAGATTGCCTTCCCCATCACAAGTTGCACCCGAGAGGGAAGAAGTGTTTTATTTTTCATACATTGATGAACTGCCAGTCACAGCTGAAGAGATTGGTAGAGCAACCAAATGAGACCCAGTGATGTCAAAGGTGTATGATTATATTGCAAATGGATGACCAAACTATATAACAGACAAAGATATTCATCCATTCTTCATTCGTAGGAATGAATTATCAGTCGACAAAGATTGTATCATGTGGGGTGCAAGAGTGGTTATACCAAATAAATTCAAGTCCAAATTATTAGGAGACCTCCATGACCAGCACCTGGGAATGTGCTTGACCAAGATTTTTGCACGCAGTTATTTATGGTGGCCAGGTCTTGATAAAAATATAGAGTACATCGTGAGTCTGTGTCCGACATGTCAATCGGTAAGCAAGCAACCACCATCAGTACCATTACAGCCATGTAAATGGCCTCCCAGGGTGTGGCGAAGGCTACATATTGATTTTGCTGAGCTAGAAGGACAACAATTGTTCAATGTGATTGATAGCCATTCGAAGTGGTTAAGGTGTTCCCAATGTGGAAAATAACAAGTAAAACATTGGACAGTTTGCGAAGTTTATTTTCTTCATTTGACCTCCCAGAAGAAATTGTTTTGGATAATGGACCATAACTTTGTTCCGAAGAATTTGCACAGTTCACGAGAAAAAATGGCGTGAAACATACCAATGTTCCACCGTACCACCTTGCCTCGAATGGTGCAGCAGAGCGCACTGTACAAATTCTAAAACGTGTCTTCATAAAACAAGTGTTAGATCCAAAGCCATTGGATCACAAATGAGCTAATTCTTTGATTATATATCGTGATACTCCTCATACAACTACTGGTTAAACACCAGCAGAGTTGTTTCTCAAACGACAGCCATGAACCAGATTTTCGTTGTTAAAACCAAATTTGGCACAGTCCGTAGAAGAGACACAATTAAGACAGAAAGAGAATCATGATAGAGGTGGAGTAAAAGAGAAAAGTGTGAAATTAAACCAGAAGGTGAGAGTGAAGTACCATCACCATAAATGGTTAAAGTGGTTACCAGGAAGAGTGGTAAAGATATGTGTTCCTCGCACATATTTGGTCAAGATGTTTGATAATGGACAGGTTAGGTTTGTTCATATTGATCATATTTTACCTACAGACATGGAAGGAGTTGAAAGCGGGAATGATTCAATTATTTCTGACTCATCAGATAGTTTTGATATACCAGTAGCATATCCTACATCCAATGTACTGGAAATAAATCCAAGAGAAAATCAGAATGTAAGTCTCTGAGTCCGAGTTAGGAAAACAAACAGCCTGAAGTTAGAGTGAGTTCAAATGAAAATCAAGGAAATTCCGTGGAGGAAAACATTCCTCAGGATGAGTCTCGAATGAGTTTAGATTCAACACCATGTTTGGAAGGATCTGTTCGAGAGTAAAGGTATCCTCTTCGAAACAGAAAACAAGTGATTAAATTAAATTTGTAAATATGGAAAAAATAAGTCTATTTCCTGTGTTATGTATAAACATGCAAATTCTGTATGTTGTTGTAACTTCTTCATTAAGGAGGGAGAAGTGTAATGTCTGTAAGGTTGTAATGTTTGTAGCTCCACAATGTGGATTTGTACATATTGTGTATTGCAACTACAGAGTTAATAATTAAATAGAAGCAGCAGTTCCGGAGGCTTCTGAGAGAGCTGCCTGCCATGTTAGAAGCTGTGTGTGCTGTGCTCTTTGAATATATCACCGTCAACTTGGCCACTGATGAGGCCAGTGTTAGTGAGCGGGCGCTCGGCTTTGTGCTCTGGCTGGCTTCCCACAGGTGCAGGGTTTTATCGACTGCACACATGTGGCCACCAAGGCACCCCCACATCACCCAGGAGTGTTTGTGAACCGCAAGGGCTTCCACTCCCTCAATGTGCAGCTTGTCTGCAACCTTAAAAAATCATCATGCATGTGTGCGCCAGATTCCCTGGCAGCTGTCATGACTCTATGGTGAAATCTCTGCCCCACAAAAGCCTTGCTCACTGACAGCACATCATGTGAAACATTGGCCAAATTTCCAAAGTGTGGTTCCGGTGAGCAAACTTCCCTGCTGGTAGCACAAAGTTGGGAAATTACCCCGCTAACATACCGTGTGCTTAGTGTTTCCATGACCCAGTGCAGCATTCTCCATTACGTGTACAAGTGAGCAAGAATAGCATTTAGACAAGAGATTGAAATTTCTCTAATGATTTTTTTCAGCCTTAATACAATTAGAAAGCGACGCAGAAAAATCTAGCATAGCATCATTATTCTCTCTCCGAATATCTTGAACAATCAGGATCAAAACAATTTTTGCTAATGATTGTAATTGTAGCAGATGGGAGCCTCAGTCTTTGAAAAGGTGGTGCTGGAATTGAAGCTGGAAACTGGCAGGGCCTCAGGAAGGAAACTGCAAACCTAGTAGAAATAATTGCTCACCACCTCAGGAGGGAGGTGATGACTCAGAGACAGGGCAGGATATGGATCCTGGAATGCTACAGTCTCAGCTTATTTGGACCAGATGTTTCCCTCAGTTCAAGGATATTAGAGATTTTCAATTTGCAATGGTTCAGCACGAGAACAGGATGAAATGGAAAAACATCAAACATTATTTGATGTGCGCAACCATCATTGGCTAGGAACCAGTAGAGAGTAATCACGTCATAATTGCAGACCTAATGCTAAAACGTGCATAGAGATATGAGGACTGACTTTCAGGTCCATGTGTGAGGATGGGTAGGAACCATACATATCCAATTGGATAAATTGGCCCAGTCAGGACTTTTGGGGTCAGCCTTATTTTAATAAAGGGGTGCTAAACTCCTGGTCATATTGGGCCTGGCACTGGGAGCTCATCGAATCGGTTTAGGACATTGTGTGGGTAAAAACCTTAAAGGGCTGATTACAAGGGATGACGGGAAAAAATTAGTCTTGACAAAGGTTGGAAATACTTTTAATGCAGATTTGAATTTTTTGAAAAGCTTTGTGGGACAAGCAAATGGTGGGCAAGACCCAATGGTTGTCAAAATCGTCATGTAATCAGAATATGGAGTTTTTGCATTAGCAATGGAGCAGTACATTGAACTTGGTTTGGCGGCTGCTGAAATGAGGTGTTGCTGTATGAGGTGCTGTGAGGCATTTTGCCCTGTATGTCACTCCAGAGTACTCTCCACAGAGGACAATATGCCTCATAGGAGGAGAAAGCCATGTTCAATGCTACACACAGTTCCACAGGTCTGGGAGCAGAAGTGGAAGTAGATGGAATGTCTTAAGCTGTCAAGATAAGCCCACCCAGCAATTTCATTTACCAGGCTAGTGACTATACATGCATGACATTTAAGTGTTGCTGGGCAACCTGTTGCACATTACTGCTAGCCCATGCCAAGGCACACATATTGCTGACCATAGCTACCCAAGGGGAAAAAATATAGCTTAACATTCAAAGCCTTGGCACAACCCCAAGTGAATTTCTGTCGGAAAGTCTTGTCTGCGGTAACTTTGGCAGAAGAGGCATGGAAACTCCAGAAAAATAGCATAACTGCTGTGTCAATCCTAGAATTCCCTACTTAATACCATTGGGAATAGTCCAAGGAGAAAATCCACCCACCACCACCTTCTCAGGTCATTTATGGATGGGTAATGAATGTGCCTTTAGCAACATCACTCATATGGCGAGAAAAAATAACAAACAAATCTCATTGCTCAGTGTGTGGGACCTTGCTGTGCGCTAATTGTCTGCCACATTTGTCTACTTAACAGGAGTGATTATACTTCAAAAGTAATGCATTAGCTATTTGGGAAATCCTACTGATGTGAAAGGCACTTTATAAATGCAATTTCTTACCACCAGTGCTTACATTTTGTCTCCCGTTTATCACTCAGTCCAACAGAGGCATTCACACAACAACACAAACAGCACATTAAACTAAGATACAACGCTGTGTCTTGGAGACAGCTTTGTAACATTAGTCACTGTTTTGCCGCTTTAAGCCTGCGACAATAGCCTCCCAGTGCTGCCAACAGGCCTTGGCAGCACAGCACCTCACAGCACCCTGCATCTCACTCACCAACCTTACCTTCCCAGAGGATGCAAGTTGTGAGCTTGAGGGGATAAGACAGGGTATCCGAGGGCACAGATGATGAAAAGCCAGTAGTACTCCCATAAGAGAAGCAGGAACCTTCTGATTTACATCAAGGACACCATTACGTTGGGAAATGCAGGTGTTTGGTGACACTGGATAGCCGTGCTACACCTGTATTACATGTCGGCAGAAAAGCAGATGATATACACACCAGGTCCCATACATCTGTGGACATCACACTGGCTACAATGCAGATGACGCGAGCTTGGTAGTAGGCAGAGCCAAAACAAATGAGTGGACCCGTAACATTGCCCATCAGTGATAGTGCCAATCCCATGGCACAGGTTGGTAGCAGGATCGTTCCAGCATTTGGCACAAAGCTGTCACAGCTTCCATTGGCAAGCTTATCCGATGCAGACACCGCACCTGGGATTAATCCAGGTAAATCCACCACTGCATGTGCGTCCGGTTGGGAGGGTGATGGCGACTAGGTGCAGTCCTCCTCTGGCTCAATCTTACCTGCTCGGCATCCCTCCACTCCTCCTCTTCTCCCTGCAGGAAACATAAACGTAGCAGATTCCCATAAGGAAATCTACTGCCACAATTTGCAACATCTATTATAGTATAGAATCATAGGAGCACAGGAGGCCATTTGGCCCATCGTGCCTATGCCGGCTCTTTGAAAGAGCTATCCAATTAGTCTCACTCCCCTATTATTGCCCCTTGGCACAATTTTCTTTTCCTTTTCATGTATTTATCCAATTCCCTTTTGAAAGTTATTACTGAATTCTGCTTCCACCATCCTTTCAGGCAGCGCATTCCAGACCTCATGTCACCTTTGGGTCTTTTTCCAATTACCTTAAATCTGTGTCCTTTGGTTACTGGCCCTTCTGTCACTGGAAAGTTTCTCCTTATTTACTCTATCAAAACTCTTCATGATTTTGAACACGTCTATCAAATCTGCCCTTAACCTTTACTGCTCTAGTCGTGCCAGAACCCATAGCATTACATCCTTTTCATCAACCTAGCGAATCAGAGAACACTTACGCAGAAACACTTACAAAGCATTCTTTCAAGCCTGGTCTTGATCATGCTCTATCCCTTTAAAGAAAGACGTTAACTTATATGGTTACCCAGCAGCCTTAGATGCCCATTGCAAATTAACATAATTAATGGAGAGCACAAATCCGGCAGGAAGGCTGAGGGATACCGAGATGTCTACCACCCATCATTAAAATGCTGAAAAGACAGCCCTGCCTGTTTCAGCAGATGCTCCATGCATTATGTATAATGCCCATGAGAAACCACAGAATGTTACAGCATACAAACAGGCCATTTGTCCAATCATGTCTGCTTCCGTGTTTGTCTCCACATGAGCCACCTAGATTCCCACTCCTGCCTGCAGTGCCTCCAACACACGATACATCAGCAAGAGGCAGACATCCAAAACTTCACAGTGGCACAAGTGGAGCCCTTCAAAGGGGCAAAAGCCAATTTCTTTACAGCAGTTGTTGCAAAGTGACTTCTTCGAAAGAGGCACCTTCTTGATATAGAATCAGAAAATGCTGGAAATACTCAGCAGGTCAGGCAGCATCTGTGGAGAGAGAAAGAAACTGAGTTAACGTTTCAGGTCAATGAGGTTGCCGACCTGAAAGGTGAACTCTGTTTCTCTCTCTCCACAGATGCTGCCTGACCTGCTGAGTATTTCCAGCATTTTCTGATTCTATTTCAGATTTCCAGCATCTGCAATATTTTGTGTTCATGGCACATTCTTGATCTTTGCTTTCATCTACTATTGGCCCAGCCTGCCCCCCCGCCTTCCCACTGTCCTCCCCCCATGCCTGCCTTCCCACTCCCTTCCCTCCACCCTCGCCTTCCCCAACCCTCCCCTCTCCCCCCTTCCCACTGCAGCTGGCCCCGCTGCATATTCCTGCCCCTATCACCTAGCAGCAGCCAAGCTGTGCTGTACTGGCCTAATTGCCCAGCACCTACATGCTAATTACCTGAACCCGCAATTCCAATGGGGTCAGCTCCTAAGTCACTGGTGAATCGGTGGCGGAGCTGGATCATTGGTTTATTGGGTCATAGCATTTTTAAAATTTAAATACAAAATGACTGAAATAAACCCACAGCCACAACCTTTAGAAGAGAACAGAATAAGGTTTTGTGTAATGGTTAATAATTGCCATACCTTATCAGAATATTGGAAAGAAAAGAATGAGAGAGGTTCATTTTAAATACTTCCACTGTCCATGTAGAGTCTGTTGAATATTAGTCACCTGTTATATACAGAAAACTCAAACAATAGGACTGATTATATTCACTGTTAGTTTCAGCATTAATAGCATAAAGAGACACAATTTTGGTATTCTATTAATGGACAACGCAATGTTATGCATCACTTATAACCTGTAAATTCCACTTTAGACATAAATCAAAGAGTGTAAATTATTTTGTGTACTATTATAATTAACTGGCTAATAGGCAAAATTTCTTAGTTGGCTATTTTAACAAAGTTAATTATTGAAAATGGTTACACAAGGGGAATTTTTTTACTTCAGCAATCTCAGTGCATGGCTAGAGAAGCTACATGACTATAATATCAGTTACTAGGGTCAATGGAATGTTGGCCTTTATTGCAAGGGGGGTGGAGTATAAAAGTAGGGAAGTCCTGCTATTACTATACAGGGTATTGGTGAGACCACACCTAGAGTACTGCGTACAGTTTTGGTCTCCTTATTTAAGGAGGGATATACTTGCATTGGAGGCAGTTCAGAGAAGCTTCACGAGGTTGATTCCTAAGATGAAGGGGTTGACTTATGAAGAAAGGTTGAGCAGGTTGGGCCTATACTCACTGGAGTTTAGAAGAATGAGAGGTGATCTTATTGAAATGTATAAGATTCTGAGGAGGCTTGACAGGGTAGATGCAGAGAGGATGTTTCCCCTCGTGGGAGAATCTAGAACTAGGGGGCATAGTTTAAGAATAAGGGGTCACCCATTTAAAACGGAGATGAGGAGGATTTCTTCTCTCAGAGGGTCGTGAATCTTTGGAATTCTCTGCTCCAGAGAGTTGTGGAAGCTGGGTCATTGAATAAATTTAAGGTGGAGATAGACAGATTTTTGAGCGATAAGGGAGTGAAGGGTTATGAGGAGCGGGCAGGGAAGTGGAGTTGAGGCCAAGATCAGATCAGCCATGATCTTATTGAATGGCGGAGCAGGATCGAGGGGCCAAATGGCCTACTCCTGCTCTTATTAAAATTGATATCACCTGCAGGATGGCTGACTCCAATCAGTGAAGCTTGGCACATGATCTTAAGAGCTGCTCCTTCTGGGAATCCTGCCAAGTGGGTGCCCGACCGGCAAAAGAACAGGAGAATAATGTGCGAGGGCTGGGAACACCATCTACCGCCTCATTGAAATGACTACCTCTGGTCTACACCTATTGCAAGTACAGATAGTCTGCCCCCTTGCAGGAGGCCCTGAAAATCCTGGTACAATGTAAAGAGTGATGACCCAACATCTCTGCCTCTATTTACTGGAAGAACGCATTGGGGACAGACCGCCGGAAAATTGGTCCTAAAGGTCCTGAGATTTGTATAAAATCGATATGAAATCTGAATTAATTTAATCCAACCACTCAACCCAACTCGAACTCTTGTTAATAAATCAACTTATTAATATTTAATATGCTCCATTTATATTTAATTAGTTGAACAATTATTCTTGTGCCATGCAAAGATTTATTAGAATATGGAATGCAATACTGCAAGTGATGATTTATGTTGAATTAATCATGGTATTTAAGAGGGAATTGGAGAAATATTAATGGCTATGGGGAAAGAGAGCAGGGAAATGGAATTTGAGTAGGTAGTCCTCATGTGGAGTGGTACTGCCATGGGCATGATGGGCCAAATAAGCTTCCTTCTGTGCTGAAATTCTAGTTTTGTCGGGTATCAGTGATTAACTTTCCAAAAGCACACAATCCACAGTCTGTTAACTTGGAGGGAGCTGACTGTCAGAAAGTGATCTAAATGAATGACTATTATACTGAAGAATCTGTTGTCGGGTTAACATTTTAAAAAAAACTCACAAATACTGAAAATCCAAAATCTGAAGGGCCTGCAGCTGAAATGTGAACCTGCATTTTCATTTTTTAAAAATCAAATCTGTGCATTGCCAATACCTGTATTGTATTAATCTCATGTTTGTGAAGTAACGCTAAAATAATGGATTGCAGGAAGTATGCTCCAAGGCTTGAGCTCTTTACCACCATCAACTGACCCTCATCATATGTTATAACTTTCAAAAATGTGTTTTTTTTGTGTAATATATGTAGAAACCAAAAAAAAACTCACCTCATGATGAAATTCAGAGGCAATGAGCTGAGCAGTTGTATGTTCCTAGAAGCCCTGATTGGCACAAACAAAATGCAATCACAAGTGTACCATATAACTCTAATGAAGTGATACGAACTTTCATTTGATTAATATAAGGAAATAACATGCCTTGATTATATCAGAGAGAAACTGTACATCTAGTAAATATTGCACTTGGAATGATTACATTGCATAGTATAATTCAAACATTGTAAACTCTACAATGCAGCATTCAAATACTTAAACACTCTCCATTTATATTGGAATATGCAGATTGTGTGATTATACTGGGACCAATCTTCCTGAGCTTTGCCCCCAAGAAACACCTATTCCCAAGGTGCAGTGGTTAGGAATATGGGGATGGAGACCAATTATACCAGGTCTTTCCCCCCGTTATAATGCTCCAGGATTCTCGGGACTTCCCTGTGGAAGGGTAATAGGTGCAGGCCCAGTGTTGCTCGGGTAATGAGTAGGAAGGGACATTTCCATCCTCCTACCTCTATTTCCTCCAGTAACATACATGGGACACCATACACAAAATCACCTCAAAAAGTTGGCGATGGGACTTGTACCAAGACCCTGGCTCAGATTAGAAGGTTTGAGGAGCAAGCTGAAGAGGACCAAAATAGATACGTTTCACTTTTTTGCCTACTTACCATATGGCTCTTTGGTAGCCAAAAGACCTTGAAACCATTAGCCAGGATTACACCTGCAGGCCTCTTAGACCTGGAGCTGCACTCCTCTTTCCTCCCTCATTGGCCAGTGAAAGGCCCTGCTTGGAGGTGGGCCTGAACTGGAGATGTGTCCAGACCATGGTAATGTTACTGGCCTGATACATTCAATGCTGCATAAGCTGGATAGTTGCAGCACACGTCAGGTCGACTGAGCCAGTCCAGTGTCAGGACACGGGGTGCCAAGAAAATCAGCCTCTGAATGATGCCAGTAATTTCTGATGAACACATTAATGGCAAAGAACCTCAGCCGCACCACTATGTACTTGGAACCTTTAGGCCAAAACCTTATCATTATCTTGAATCCAAATTACTCAGTTTTGTGTGATGCTGAGTGAGCAATGGCATCCTAAAACCCTGCCGTTTGCAAGCTTCCTTTTTTTAATATTACCTAACTGCATGTTCAGTTTGGCTTAGTTTCAGAACCTTTCTTGTTTTTATTGGTTGAGATGCTCTTGCTAAATTAGGACAATTGTAGACATCAATGGGACCCAATATCAACAACTATCAAACACAACCCCCTGGCATTTTATAGCAATATTGGATGTAAAGGTGTGTGTTTGTACCTGTGTCTTTAAGTCTGAGCATATCAGTGGCTGCTCCAGTTTCACCTCCCAAAATTCAAAATCCTGGTACATCATTTTTTATGTTAATCTTTTCAGCTAGGGTTGAATGTTTGGATAAACTTGGAATTCAGAATCAAATTGCTGCAAAATTTGGATGATATAAATCTGAATTTAACCTTTGAAAGAAACTGACTGGGATGAGCAGGGGTGAAGGAGATTTTTTAAATTTGAGGTAACCATAAGAAACGCGCATCACCAATATACAGAGCAGACCACTGGAGAAATTGACACTATAGGCCGTTCCCCTCTCCCGCTGAATTGCTGGACAACTGTTATCTTTAAGCTGTCATTGAAAGAATTATCACAGATAGAGACCCTCGTCTTCAGGATATGGACATTACAGGCCCAAATCATCCCCCAAATCATCATGGAAATTGGTGCTATAATTACCAAATATACTACAGAAAGCTGGAAATAACACTAGACTACCACAGTATTAGATGCCACGGACATATAGTGCACCACATCACCATGGAAACCAAAATTAAATAGGCACAAACAATTTTGTTTTAATCAGCTACTATTCCCTTCCTGCCATGCAGAGACAGAAAAATGGAAGGACAAATGTAAAAATAGTGTTGACATGCACATGATAACAAAGAAAGTATTCATCTATTAAAACTGATTTAAAGCCACAGAAACTTTCAGCACAGGAGGAGGCCATTCGGTGTCCGTGTCAGCTCGCTGCTAGTGCAATCCCAAATTAATCCCAATGCCCCACTTTGTCTCCTATATCAATCCCAAATTAATTCCATTGCCCCACCCTCTTACCATAACCCTGTATCAATGCCAAGCTAATCCCAGTGTTCCACTCTGCCCACAGTCCTGTATCAATCCCAAACTAATAGCATTGCTCCACTCTCTCCCTGTAGTCTTATATCAATCCCAAACTAATCCCAGTGTCCTACTCTCTCCTCTTAGTCCTGTATCAATTCCAAACTAATAGCATTGCTCCATTCTCTCCCCGTAGTCCTATGTCAATCCCAAACTAATGCCCTTGGCGCACTCCCCCCATAGTCCTGTATCAATTCCAAACCAATCCCACTCCTTCCCTCGCTCCCGATAGCCCTGTATCAATCCAAAACTAATCGCACTGTCCCATCTTCTCCCCATACCCCTATATCAACTCAAAGTGCTTACAACAACTTGAAATTACATCGTGCTTTTCACGTAGAAAAACAACATTTGACACCAAGCCACGTAAGGAGATATTAGGACAGGGAAGAGGTCGGTTTTAAAGATCGTCTTAAAGGAAGAGAGGTAGATTTATTCAATATTTATATAACTGCGCATAATAAGTGTCTGGAAGTCTGCTTAAATTTATATCTACAGATATATATTCATTTTATGTTCTATGTGTGTTTACACATTTTCACAAAAGGAAAACAGCAACAAAAGACTCTTGCTTGCTAAATTCCATGACAAACACACATCTTATCATCAATTATCTAAACACAGTTCTCAGATTTGTTGTACATAACAGTAATTATTGCATAATATGGCCTCCTGTGCATCCCCAATTTTAATCGCTTCACCATTGGTGGCCAGAGCTGATTGGGCCCTGAGCTCTGGAATTCCCTTGCTAACCTCTCTACCTCTCTCTCCTCCTTTAAGACGATCCTTAATGACTACCTCTTTGACCAAACTTTTGGTCACTTGTCCTAATACCTCCTTATGTGATTCGCTGTCAAATGTTGTTTGATAATGCTCCTGTGAAGCGCCTTGGGACGTTTTACTATGTTTAAGGTGCTATATAAATTCAAGTTGTTGGTGTGTGTTTTGGTAATCTGTGGATTTTTCTGGTAGACAACTGCAAGTTATTTCTTAATGAATTATGATAATGACGTGCCAATCATTAATCCTCTGTGTGAATTTCAGTGAAGCATCAATGACCAGGAGCATCCATACTGAAAAGTGCTGTCCTCACAAAACTGGGTCACAAATTAGAAAAAAGTGCTCCATAAAAGTGTATATAATTAGTTGATCTTCCATGGCATGGCTCATAGACAAAAATAAAGATAGAAATTGTGTGCCTTTTCCTGTAGTAGCTATTCAGTTTCAATCCACTTGAGTGTTCATTTCCCCTCTCTGTGCCTCTCTATATACGGGGCTCATGTTTTCTCTTGCTGTCATCTCTGTACTTTTTTTCATATCTTTTTCCTACATTTTGGTCCTTTTCTTTCTGTAAGCCTGCCCTTCTCTGTGTGTCTACTCTCCTCTGTACGTTTGAAAAAAGTGTACTGAGACCTACAGCTCTAAGCTGAAACAGGAAAGGAACACATGGGTCTAGAGATCTGAATCTGAAGAGAGAAGATTTGAGGCTTAAGAAAGACAGGGGAAAGAGTAACTTTGTAATTCCTTTGTATTTAGTTACCAAGGGGTGTTGCTGGCCTTAAAGTCGGTGCAGACCTGGTATTGATCTGGCTAGCAGTGCCAGTTTCAGGAAGGCACATTAGGATTGGAACTTCAGCTGATTTCCTGAGCTGCCTCTCTGCTTTAATTTTTAGAATCAGTAAGAACAGTGCCTGGAAAATCTCAAAGTCTTTTATGCACCGGTACTGGGACCACTGCTTTTCTTGACATGTAGTAATGATTTGGACTTATGTGTACGGGACACTATTTCAAAATTTGCGGATGGCAGAAAACTTTGAAGTATAGTGAACAGTGAGGGGGATAGGGATAGAATTCAAGAGGGCATAGACAGGCTGGTGGAATGGGCAGGCATGTGGCAGATGATGTTTAATGCAGAAAAGTGTGAAGTGATACATTTTGGTAGGAAGAATGAGGAGAGGCAACATAAACTAAAGGGCATAATTCTAATGGGGGTGCAGGAGCAAAGAGACCTGGGGTAAATGTGCACAAATTGTTGAAGTTGGCAGGACAGGTTGAGAAAGCAGTTAAAAAAGCATACAGGATTCTGGGCTTTATAAATAGAGGCATAGAGTACAAAAGCAAGGAAGTAATGATCAATCTTTATAAAACATTGATTCGGCCACAACGGACGTATTGTGTCCAACTCTGGGCACTGAACTTTAGGAAGGATGTGAAGGCTTTAGAGAGGATGCAGAAAAGATTTGCAAGAATGATTCCAGGGATGAGGGACGTCAGTTACGTGGATAAACTGGAGAAGCTGGGGTTGTTCTCCTTAGAGCAGAGAAAGTTGAGAGGGTGGTTGATCGAGATGTTCAAAATCATGAGGGGTCTAGACAGAGTACATAGTGCAGGGGCCGAGAACCAAAGGACACAGATTTAAGGCGATTGACACAAGATCCAAAGGCGATATGAGGAAAAACTTTTTTTGCAGCGAGTGGTTATGATCTGGAATGCACTGTCTGAAAGGGTGGTGGAGGCAGATCCAATCATGGCTTTCAAAAGGGAATTAGGTAAGTACCTGAAGGAAAAAAAATCAGGATTATGGAGAAAGGGCGGGGGAGTGGGACTAGCTGAAATGCTCTTGCAGAGTCCCGGCACGGGCTCGACGGGCCGAATGGCCTCCTACTGTGCTGTAACCATTCTATGATCCACTTAAAACTCAGATTCCTGGTCTGCACCATCCTGCTGCACCAAAGTTGTGGAGTGGGGTTTGAAGCCAAGAGCGCAGAAGGAGGGGGGTCATGGAGTTTGGAGAGCGACAAGAGGGGCAAATGGCACCGATAAGAGTGACTTTATAGTAAGATAACAAATGTTAGTTTATTGTCATACTTCCTGTCCTCTTATCCTCCATACATGAGTAACTATATGCAGCTTACATCAATTCTCATCACTTAAAACATAAGACCACTGAGGGATGACTGCCAAACAAAAAAGAAGCCAACCATAATATAAATGGCCAACAGTGCACAGCGCCCTGGGGAACTCAACTTGTTGAGAAGCCAAGAAGGTAAGCATGCTCAATTATCAATTACTTTTTGGTTTTTTAGTTTGGCTCCAACTGTTTCTGATGTTAGTTTTCCAAACAGGGATAGAGATAAGTAACCAGAACCAACTGTCACTAATTTTGATTTCTGAAAATCTCTCTGGGGGTTAATTTTATCTTTTTGTATAAGTAATAAAGTGGTTGATATCGGATTGGCCGCCCATTATACGTCTCTCCTGATTTTCCTTTCCATTGACTGACACTAACACCAAAAGTTAAACTGACCCCCTCTGCTACTTTATTGAGAAAATCATTCTGTAGTGGCAATTCAACACCTCATACTTATATTAAACACAGTTTTTTCCTGTTCATCGGGGAAATATTTCCAGGGCAGAAAGTATGAAATGACTAGTTGGGTTATCACAGTCAAGTTTTTAAAGTTTCAAAATTTTGCAAGGGACTTAAATTTATAAATGACGACAACAGTATTCGGCTGAGGTAATTCCAACATACGGCTAATCTGTGAAAATGAACATCTTGCATCATTCTTGTTACTCCAGTTATTATTTATTTGTTGTATGCAATGTGATTCATCTCTTTTGCTGTAGAGCTTGAGTTCCTATGTGATTGTGCGAATGTTTTTGAGGCTTGTGCAGCACAAATGATTCATCCAAAATATCCATAAAGTTGTAATAGTGGCCAGTTTGAAAAGTAACTTATTCATTGCGTGGAAAAGTGATCTATCTTAAATGCTGCTTTGAGGAAAATTTCACAGTACAAGTGTGAGGCCCAAATCGTGTCACTCCCAACTTCAGCTTTATCATGCCAACAAGTTAAAAGTGTCAATAAAAAGCTTCACTGTATCGCAGCATCACAGTGTGGTTCCAAAACAAATCTTGCTCATTATTCTGCTATTCAATGTAAGGAGAACACTTAAGAGAACTGACCCATATTGTCGTCTCTCCCAACATAGTCTGTAATGTGATTAATCAATCAGTAACTAAAACTGGTTACTGCTACCTTCTCTAAAGTTGCTGTCGCTAACATTTTGGGTGTCTGTATTCTGAAAAATCTACCGAGGTCATACTCAGATCATGAGCTACAATGTTCAGCCCATTATACGGCTCCCACATTATATGGTGCTATTTTCATTACACATATGGAGATAATAGAACATCCTGATTGTTTAAATCCAGGTGCCTGTCTTCCTTTCAATCATATCAGAGGAAATCAAGGTGCTGAAAAAGCAACTACACTGCCATCAATGAACAAGAGGCCTAAACTAACCAATGGGAACGTTTTCTGCAATCACAGCCATGACAATAGTGACAGAACCAATTATTTTGCTTTGAGATATCACATCTTCCACCTCACATTGTTGTAAAGTGCCACATCACCAAAGACCCACAAATTTTAATTCTATTTTTGAAACTATTCTAATCTAAGGAGAAATTAATCTTTATTTCTGTTGATACCTCTGATAGTTGACTTGTAACACACTTGCAGTTTTCCATGCATATATCATTTAGTCTGCTTGTTGGGTGAACATTGTACCCAATAGGCCCCTAATGCATATACTCTATTTATATTCTGGTGGTGCTGTGATTTTTTAAAAATAAAAGGGTCAATGTTATCAAGTTAGGTCTTCCTTTGGCTTACGTCATCTGATACTAGAAAATAACACGTTCTTTTATTCCATCTATTAGAAATAGGACTATGCAGTTCAGTTATTTTATGTGATTAACAAGGAATGACATTTTCTCATCCATTATCTTACCTTTAACACTACTACGAATCTGAGACAAATAGTTTAAGGATTTGCAGACTGTACCTATATCATGTACATTACAGACCACAAAAACATACAGTAAATTAAAAAATAAATGTTTAATATGTTCATATGTTCACAAACATAAAATATTGAACAATAACAATAGGTTGTAACAAAATTGCACAAAAATATTTTATATTAACGACTTCACAAAAATAGCAGAAAATAATTCAAGATGGATATGATTAAATGTCAGATGATTTTTAAATTTTTATTCCAGCAGTGTTTCCTGTAATTGCGTGCTTGTACATGTCTAAAGCACTAAAGTGTAGACTTATTGCAGGGAACAGGGTTAATACAGAAAAACATTGCTATTATCAATGATATACATGTTTTATATACAGTTTCAGTAATGACTGATTTCAGCATAACTAGACCCTGCCTCAGTAAACAACCAAAGCACCCCATACCGCATATACACAATATTTATAATTCGCTCATCCACTTTACCACTTATTTACTTCATGGACAACTGATTCCAGATACTTACATTTGTTAAATGATATTTTAACTCAATTTAAATCTTTCCAATGACACTTCTGAGACAAGCTATGCTTAACACCACTTCACATGCAGCATTTGTCCAGAAAAATCCTTATTATGGCTAAAATCCCTTTACCTTTTCAAAAGTCTAAAATCCTTGATACCAGTATAACACTGCAGTCAGTAACAGCAGCACCAATATTATATTAAATCCATTGCTGAAATCTTTAAAATAAATATATTTGCTGATGATGTTAACAAAATTGAACAATGTACATCTCTAAATATCAGAAATGTATATTTCCATTGATACATATTTTACAAGAAGTTATCATGCAGATCATGCTTATAGGAATAGAACTATATACACATAGTAACTAATCTAGTTAACAGGTACATATATATGTTGATAATTAAGACATGAATATGGATGTCCAGTATGGTTTCAGTTAAACCTGCTAGGCATTTCTTGTTGGATTGAAATGTTACCCCAGATGATGGATATGTTACCTCTTTTCATGTTTGTGCCTTCCTGAAGCCATTAAGATTGAGCGCTTGTCTCTGCTTGCGTGTAACCAGTAAAGACAACATCTTTGCAGTTATCTGCATGTAAACAATCGGAAACACTCAGTTCTATACACCATTACTCATCGGCTCTATAGAACAGTAATAAATTCCAACATGCAGCACAGTTGGCCAATGCTTTGTTCAGCAAATGGTGCAATACACACATATATCCAGAGCCATCCACGTCCTAGAAAGTGCACATTGCTTGCAGACGATGAGACAGAATGTTCCATGCAAATGATTTAACCCAAGCCACACTGCGTGGACTCAGACAGAAGTCAAGACATCTTCGAAATGGATCAAAGTCACAGAAATGAAGTTCCAATGGAGTGATATCATTTGGAAGCACATATTTGTATTCAGTATCTCCCTGAAAAACACTTGTCATTGAACATAGTGGCTAAGCAGATCTTCTAAATGCCCTTAGTTTGCAACAGTAATGCAATAAAATTAACATATAAGCAAGAAGCATTACTTTGCAAAGATTAAATGCAAAGGTCAGAAACTTCAGCTAATGCAATATCTTTATATTTACAGTTATAACATGCAGTTTTTAAGTCTTGCTACTAGGTCTACGCTTAAAGCTGTTGTCTTAATTATATTATAATGCGGTAGAAGGTAACTTGAATAAATTATTCTAAGTTTGTTTACAGTATAGATGGAATGGGAGATCGAGAACGTCTCAAGGGACAAGGTGAGCTGTAGGGTGAAGCTACTGGAGACAGTCTTAGAGCATTACCAGCCAAGCCAGTTATGTTGTTTAAGCTTCTGGACTTTTCATATCCTTTTACGAAAAAAAAATGCACAGATATCAGTATGCATCAGTTAACAGCCATGAAAACAACATTACAAAATGCAATGCAATCAAATGTGCTTTTCTTTACTACAAGCTGGTTTGTTTATAAACTGTCACTTTAAGAGTGATCTGGGGTTTGTAGTTACCTCTGTGCCAAAATGCATTATGAATGTGCTAAAATAATGCAGAGAGGAATTTAGTACAACATATTAACTAGATGTGCTGCAAATAGAGCACAAAGGAAATTACATTTCTAACTGTTAAAAGGACACTAACTATTTGTAGTAATTTTTATAATATGGTTAATTCTGACCACTGGAGAAAATATGGCCAACATATACAAACAGATAAGCACTTACAAATGTAATAGCTTTTGGAACTACATCATTGTATAGAAATTAGAAACTTACAGTGTGCATCTTTTACTTAATAAATATACTGCGGTAAAGGCAAGTAAAGTAGAAAAATTTGTTTGGCTAAGGATATTCTGTGCTATTTTAAAGAATCAATTGAAGTAACAGAACGTAACTTATTGGTTAATGTTAATGGTGAACTATACAGATATGTCTGTGCTAATTGAGGCATTAATTGACTTATATGTGTGAGAACTGACTGTAATTTGATTAAATTTAAAACATACACAAACATACACTTAAAAATGTATACCAGGATGTTCTTTAGTTAATGCATTACAAGAAACATGATTGCACAGAAAAGAATGATATGAAAAATGCACCACGGTTTCTAAATTAGTTTATTCAATTAATTTCAAAACTTCTTTTTAGCTTTCTAAGTAGAATTGCATACCTTTCCTTATCCCTCCATCAGCAGTACACGCATAATCACCTGTTGTCAGCAAGAAACACGTTCCCCTTCTTCTGTTTTTGTCCTTGGCGCTAGACCGTCTGACTGGAAGCCTGTCTTCAGGTGATAGCGGCTGGTCACTTCCTGCACTGTCTTCACCTGACAACATTGTTCACATCACCATTCTATTTATTGTTTCTGAATGCATACCACTAGTTCAAAACAACAGTTTACAATCTGTATTCATAATAGAGACATGCAAGTTTGCAGATGATGTGGCCTCTTGAAATATTTCTTTCTTATCTGGAAACAAATTACTGAGGCATGGCGAAGCAGCGAAAATGCCAAACACATCAGGCAAGGGGAAGAGACACTCACTGGGGAGTAGAGTTTCATGGTGGCCTACAGTTATCACATGAACATGCATATACATATACAGCATATATTGATGCAGTCACAAAGAGAGACTTGCCATCATGCACTACTGTTGCAAATACAGCTACTGATTATTATATAGACCATTCCTTTTCAAATGCGTCAGTACATCATGAGCAAAAAAAACACTGTCCTTCAGTACAGCAATCAGCAAACTATATTATTTATTAATCAGAAAGCAGGCGTCTAAGAATGTTGGTTTCATTTAATTGCACTAAAATCTGGCATTTAATAAAACAATTCTGGTCCATTCTCCTTTTTATTCAATAACAAACCTAAACGTTAAGGACTTGTTTGCATAGAACTCGCAAGAAAATGGCAGATTTAAATCAAATTAAAGTTTAGTTGAAAATGTACACAGTTAAAAAATATAATTTTTTTACGCAAAGTTGCGAAGACTTTCATGTAAATGTAAAGAGAAAATATATTTTATGAAACATAACAGAGTGCCTGAGAAATCTGTGCTGTGGGTTTATATTTTGTAGATTGTATTTCATTTTATTTGCACTTTAGATCCAATGTAACCAAGACTCTTTTGAATAGGAAGAACTAGTGTTACAATCATTCAAAATTCTCACGGGTTCTTGATAGCTTATACTACATTTCACATAGAACTGGAGGGCTGATTTTCTTCCTCTTGTGCATAAGCGTAAAGGATTGACTGGGCACAGAGCATTGAGAAAGCTCACGTAATGGAGTCTGGCCAGTAACTTCAATGGATGAAAAGTTAGACATGATCCACATGCGCATGCAATCCTCCCCAGCAGCTATCCATCTATGTTCTGCATTCAGATGATCATTTATACCAAAAAGGAAAATCTGCTCTAAGATTTCCACATAAACTAAATTTGTCTTGGCAGTGATGTTAAATGGGCGATAACAAATAGACAGCTCTTTTGGTCATTCCGCCCAATGTCCTTTTCCATTCCATGCCAATTCGCTGCTTCCCATTTTGTGCTACAGCCCAAGACAAATTTTAACCTCACTGCTGACTAAACGCAGTTATTTTGAAGCTGATATTCTACTGTCCAGAACTAATGTTAATATTAGTGTAACATTCTGAAGCAGAAAGTTACAGAAATGTTGGGTCATCACTTAGAGCAGCAAACTTTTATCAGTTTATCATGGGTGTGGAGGAGGGAGTTGTCCGGGTCCCACATGAATAATTTCAAACTTACCTTTGCTGGGTCTCTTTGGCTCTCAGACCCCAATTTGCCTATTGAAAGGGGACTACTGCCTAAAACAGGCAGGCGCAATATGGTGCCCAGCGATAGGCCTCTTTCAAAATGGCACTGGCTGCATTGTCAGGGTTAACTAGGCAGTAAGGCCACCAACCCCATTTTGAGGCTGTTACCACCCCATTAATGCCAAGCGCAACAAGTTATAATCGCTGCAGTTGTGTGTAAGCATCAAGCACTTTTTGGATATTAAGGGAATTTTCGGATATTAAGGGAATCAAGGGATATGGGAATAGTGCAGGAAAGTGGAGTTGAAGTAGAAGATCAGCCATGATCTTATTGAATGGCGGAGCAGGCTCAAGGGGCCGAATGGTCTACTCCTGCTTCTAATTCTTATGTTTTTATGTACTTTAACATGCTCTCATGACATTTCTTTAATTTGCCACCGGTTTATTTGAAATGGGTGAATGCATTTGTTAAAATAGTGGTCAGAGCAATTGAATATGAACACACGTCGCATTAACATTGCACAGTGGAATTTCAATCGAATAAACATTTTTGCGGCCTGCAGAAAGAGTTGCTATGGAAAATTCTACAGAAAATAGTGCAACTGCACTTCTTCAATGATAAAGAAATGTTTAAAAAAACTCACTAAAGGCATAGCTAGATATTTTACTGCAAGGCACACCCTGGGCGATCTTTAACTTCCGTTTGAAATTGGCATGAAGTCAGTAGAGTGGTTGTGCTAACCAGCCAAAGCCGCCAGTGAGCTGCAGGCGTGAAACAGGAAAGAACAGTACCTCCTGGCATCACAAAAATAAGCACTGAAACTTTACTTGGCCATTTTTTTGAGTTTCCTCTAACAATCCCTTTGAGGATACCCTGGTTAGGCCTCGCAATGCCTGGTACAAATGAGCAGAGGGTGCACAGTGCAACTTCGCCGATTTGTACCTGAAAATTGAAACCGAGGTCCGACAACCAGCGTAGGACCAGGATTTGAATACTTAAGCAGCCTCCCACTGGAAACAGGTGAAAATTGTATCAGGCCGGCCTTGGGTATCGATTGGGCAACCGGGGTCCCTGCCTCCCTGTCCAGTTTTATCGGCCTCTCATTTTACAGGTGAGAAACAGGTGAACATCAGTTGAAAAAACCCAACACTTCTTCACCCAGAGAGTGGTGAACCTGTGGAATTCTCTACCACAGAAAGTTGTTGAGACCAATTCACTAAATATATTCAAAAAGGAGTTAGATGTAGTCCTTACTACTAGGGAGATCAAGGGGTATGGCGAGAAAGCAGGAATGGGGTACTGAAGTTGCATGTTCAGCCATGAACTCATTGAATGGCGGTGCAGGCTCGAAGGGCCGAATGGTCTACTCCTTCAACTATTTTCTATGTTTCTATGTTTCTATGAAAATCCCCCTCGTTAGAATTAAGCCTGGTTTCCTTTTTTTGAGGAGATGAGCATTTGGTGAATGGGAATGTACATTTAGTCACGTACTGATTCAATCCCATCAAATCTATGTTGATTGATTAACAGGGATAAATTGGAGAAAGGTAAGCGTTGCTTAGCACACGGATATCTCTATTAGGAGCTTGAATTGGGCCTGAAATGATCAAGCTAATTTATTTTAGAACAATTCCATCCCATTGTACAGATCCATGCATCTTGACGTGCTCATGACTGAGGTTAAAAAGTTAGACAATCTAACTTTTTAAATTGACCAGATGTAGACTGCAGTCACTTTTCAACTACAATGAGTGGACTGGTTTACTTCCAGAATTCACTGCAGGTTTGCCTTACCTGTTCTGTCGCGCTCCAGCTTATCTTTCCCAAAAGGACATACATCGCTCTGAGTGCTGTTGCAAGGTGTATTCAGATCTGTTTTGCAGTACGTTGGAGACCCTGCTTGAGGAGCTTGGGATATGTGTTTCTTTCTCTTTCTTGGAAGCTTCTGTTTTGCCATGGCCAGTGAATAGTACATTCCAAAATTATTGACAATAACAGGTACAGGCATTGCTATCGTAAGCACACCTGCAAGGGCACAAAGTGCTCCGACTAACATGCCTGACCAGGTCTGAGGGTACATGTCTCCGTATCCAAGTGTTGTCATAGTGACGACTGCCCACCAGAATCCAATAGGGATATTTTTGAACTTAGTATGGTCACTGGCAGTTGGATCATTTGGGTTCGCTCCAATTCTCTCAGCATAGTAAATCATAGTAGCAAATATCAACACACCCAGAGCCAAGAAAATGATTAAGAGTAGAAATTCATTCGTGCTAGCACGGAGAGTGTGTCCAAGTACTCTTAGTCCCACAAAGTGACGGGTTAGCTTGAAGATTCGTAAAATTCTGACAAATCTTACCACCCTGAGGAAGCCCAGCACATCTTTCGCAGCCTTCGATGAAAGTCCACGGAGTCCCACCTCCAAGTAAAAGGGTAAAATTGCAACAAAGTCAATGATATTTAGAAGATTTTTGATGAATTCAAGTTTGTCAGGGCAGAACATAATTCGGACTAAAAATTCAATAGTAAACCATACTACACATACACCTTCAACGTATGTCAATGCCGGGTCTGTTTCTATCTCAAGGTTTTGGATTAATTTAGATGAATTCCCATTTTTTATGCGTTCTGTTTTGTTAACAATCTTGTTAAATGCCTCGTGCGTCTCAAGGCAGAAGGTGGTAATGGAGACGAGGATGAACATTAAAGAGGCAAAGGCAACAAACTGAAAAAGAAAGAGCAGAAATGCAATTATTTACATTTTAAATGATAACAGTTTCAAGCGATGTGGTTAGTAAAAAAAAAACTAGAAACAGATTACTCACATTTAAATCTGTTTATGACAGCATTTTTACATCTAATCTTACAAAGATATTGTTTTACAATATTCAGAAAGTGCCCAGAGATGACGAAGCTATTAGTACCATATACCTTCTCACTATATTTTACAAGTATAAATAATATATTTGTGCATGTATTTTCTTATTAAACTAAGAATGCACAACTATACATGGCTAATGTCATCTTGCATAACCAGTCTTCAATCATAACCTCAATTTTGCAGTGCAGTATGCGCAAACTGCACTATTATTGTTCAATTGCATCTTATTAAATGGTCTTATTGAATGGTGGAGCAGGCTCGAGGGGCTGAGTGGCCTACTCCTGTTCCTAATTCTTATGTTCTTATGTTAACACTTTTTACATTACCATTTGCATTCATGTAATCCAGTATCTAAATATATTTTATAATCTATCAGCATTCAAATGAAAAGTGATTCCTCATAACTTTACTAATGTCTTTTCTGAAACATGAGAAAATTGCAGAAAAGCACTCTTATAAGTGTTTATATCATACAAAGTGTTGTCTTTGCAAATTTTGAGAGCTGTAAAGGGAATGTGGTAGACGGGTTTAAATTAACAAAATAACCTAGAATGCTCACCATGTGTCTAAAAGCAATACTTACTTGTATTTATTGAAGTATACTCAAAACAAGGTTTGGGGAAATTTACTCAATATGCTCTGTGAGATCAGCTATATTACAAATAGCATGTAACTAAACTGCCAATAAAAATGCTCCTGTAATAATGCTGCTGAGCCACTTGCTAAACTGATAACCACGACGGTAATGAGCGTAAACCAAAAAAGTTAGCTAATTCCACTGTGTAGTGCATATAGCTCAATTGTTTTTTGTTCTGATTGGCACAGGTAAAAGTTTGGACAACCTAAGGTACCCTCAATTCCCTGCATTTGCTCACGCCTGTATTGGCAACCATTCTACTTTATACTTATAAAATTACAAGTAATTAATTGCAGCAATTCTTCTTGTCATTTTCATATGACCACTTCTACCATGTGGTAATGCCTCTTTGGATGACTAAGTTCTGTAAGAGGCAACAAACCACAATGCTCTTGGAGACCTTCAGAGAGCTATACTGTAACATCCACTTCATCTGTCAATGTATCAGAACCTTTGTTTCAATATTCTGATAGTCTACTCAATCATGATCCTGTTGGTCAAGTGTTATGATATGGTTCCTCAGCTCTTGCTTGTGGCTGTCCCAGATAGGTCATGAGTCATGACTAAAAGTGGTGACTCATGGGGGCCGAAATTCATCACCTCACCGCCCGCTGTCGCCGACTGCCGCCCACTGCCGCCGACATTGCTCTTGCAGATCCGTCCAGTGCCACTTTCGAGGTGGCCTGGAGCGGGCAGGAAGGGAGAACCACTGGGAACCGCCCACTGACGTCAGCGGACGGCCGAGTGGCGCAACTGACCTCCCGCCTTCCGAGCTCCCATATTGATGCGGGCGGGAGTCGGCGGCAGAACGGGGGTGGACCGCTGGCTGGAGGCTGGTCTGTCCCCGACGGCAAGTCTGAAGAACCTGAAAAAAAGGTCAGTGAACATTTGACATATTCTTTTTCCACAGCCACTTACCTGGATGGGGGTCACCTGAAGGTCTTCCGATAGTTTATTTATTTTTTTACTGTTGATTTTTTTTTTCAGGTCTTCGACCCTCCGTGGGCCCGACTCCATCCTCGGCAGCACTTGGGCGGCAAGCGCCTCTGCCGCCGAGAATGAGATCCCCTGCCCGCTGCCGCCCAGGTTGGCGGCGTACATCATCCACTTACCGCCCGCCGACCTTCGAGGGACCTCGGCGATGAATATTACGCCCAAAGTACCGCCTGGTACCTCAGCATCCATCGGCGGCACTTTGGACGGCACTTGGGCGAGCGGACGCCTTGGTGCAAATCGGCCCCATTGTGTCTGAGCACTAAACTATGTTGTCTTTCTGACCCTTTAAACAATGGTGATATAATTGAGAGCCATGGAAGAAAGGACTATGACTGCTGCTAAGATAGCAGTCAATCACGTGCATCATTTTCATCATCATCATCATCATCATAGGTGGTCCCTCGAACGAGGATGACTTGCTTCCACATGAGTTTGCAGATGTTTCAATGAAGGACCCGATGTTCCAGTCCTGAACTCCAATTGAGGGGTGGAAGATGCCTGTGCGTACAGCAGAGGAGCGGGAAGGTCGTGGCAGACTTGCGACACGTGATCGGGGCGGAGGAGCGGCGAGGGATCGTGGCTGAGATTTGGTGGGTGATCGTGGCGGAGGTTCTGCGAATGTTTGGTGCGGTGGGAGATCGTGGCGGAGGTGCGGCAAGTGTTTTTGTGGCGGAGGAGCGGCGCGGAATCGTGGTGGACGTACGCCGACTGTTTGTGGCGGAGGAGCGGCGAGGGATCGTGGCGGAGATGCATTATACCAATGTTGACAGATGAGCTGCACATTAATGGAGCCCAAATCCTTTCTGTAAAGAGATGAGATTGGGAGTGGGGACTTGGACCTGTACTTTGAGGAAAGCAGCTACACTGCACTGCGTTAGGTTTGAGTTTGGAAAGATTTACTCAGTCACTTGAGCTGGTTGCATTTCTATCATGCCTTACATGCATCAGTTCAATAGGGTGTAATAGACTGGAAAGATGGGTATAGACCTTTAACACCTGGTTTGCACTGTTCTTTTATCAGATGCACATTTCTGTGGAACTCGTGGTTGGCACAGGAAGCATCTGCCTCATATATATATAATCATATAATTTTGTTAGCGAATGGACACAATTTTAGCGCCAATTCTGCAGTGTTTGACTATTTTTTCCCTACGGTGTCGATTATTGCCACCCATCGGAAAACCTTGAAGATGTGAAGTTTTTTTTTAAGAGGAGCAAGAGGAAAATCAGTGAAGAGATGCCATTTAGGTCGAGTTGCACCAAAGGTTTTCTGGACCCATCTGACAGTATGCTCATTATCTCATCGAAAAACAGAAGGGCTTATAACTTGTTTTGGAAAATCATTTATCCTATTCCCAAAGGAAGTTGGGACAGCAGGCACAATGGTGCATGTAAGATATATGAAGACCTGACTAACCATAATGCTGACTAATTTTTTGAATTGAAAGAAAGAAAGAGTTTCATTTATATAGCGCCTTTCACGACCACCGGATGTCTCAAAGTGCTTTACAGCCAATGAAGTACTTTTTGAAGTGTAGTCACTGTTATAATGTGGGAAAAGCGGCAGCCAATTTGTGCACATCAAGCTCCCACAAACAGCAATGTGATAATGACCAGATAAACTGTTTTTTTGTTATGTTGATTGAAGGATAAATATTGACCAGGACACTGGGGATAACTCCCCTGCTCTTCTTCGAAATATTGCCATGGGATCTTTTATGTCCACCTGAGAGAGCAGGCGGGGTCTTGATTTAACGTCTCATCTGAAAGACGGCACCTCAGACAGTGCAGCACTCCCTCAGCACTGCACTGGAGTGTCAGCCTGGATTTGTGTGCTCAAGTTCCTGGAGTGGGACTTGAAGCCACAACTTCTGACTCAGAGGCAAGTGTGCTACCCACTTTAAAAAATATATAATTTATTCAGCATTATAAACATTTACAACACAGTGATCATTCCATTGTATCATACAAATCCTTTCCGCCACTCTGCACAACCGTTTCTCCAACACATATTAACATCAAAACCTGAAGTTTAATTTGTCTCCCGTAACATATATTAATCTATTGTACTTTAAAAATTGATCATAACCGAACTCTTTCTAGGATATCCTCATCCCAAAAGGTTTCTTGCAGACACAACAGGTCAGTGCCTTTAAAACACTGCAACAACTGCTGCAATTTCTTCTGCCCCCTCAGTCCGTTCACATTAATCGAGACCAATGTAATCACGGCTCCTATTAAAGTAAATGTGCCTGATAATCCCCCCATCATTTAATCTCCGGCTGTTCGCTCCTCTCATGCTCCTTCCCAACTTGTTGGACAGCTGTTGCTTTCTTCGGCAACCTCTGGCTCTTTTTCACCTCCTGTTTGAACCTTCCCTGCTATTTCAGCCTCTTCCTTACATTAGGTTCAGACCGAGGAGCTGCCCCTTCTCCCTCCTTCTGCCCCTCACTAACCTTTCCCGTTCCACATGATGCCACCTCACCCCCCACTTCCATGTCTCCAACCCCCCCCCCCCGACTCCTCACTCTTCTGTAATCTCCCGGCCCTGCTCCCCGTCGGCTACCCACGTTCCAGGATAGTATCTCCTCATTATTACCCAGAAAATTTGAATGCCCCACGACTGCAACTTTTTTAGTAGCACATCGTCCTCAATATAAAGCGGCAGGTTTAAGAATGAGACCACCACCTCTTCAGAATACAGCAGAGATACATCCAAGACCTCATCACCGACCTTCAGGCTCAGTAAAAGTCTTTCCACCTCCTCTCGGCCACTGACCGTCACCTCGAACCCAACATTCGGCTTTGGTCGGCAAGCAAAGCAGCTTCCCTCACTGCAGTCCTCATGTACTGCCTTGGATGATATCCCAAGCTCGCATCTCCTTATCCTCGCACTGAACCACCACCGTGTTTTCTTTTCCAAACCTCCTGGGGTCCTGGCACAAATCTTTGGACCTTTTATTCTCCCTTCCCCCAACATTTTCTCCCCAGATTAAATTCAGCCTGGGAACATTGTCTTATGATGGGCCCGGCACCCCAGGCCCTCAGCATCCATCTTGCTGCTGTTTATGGGCCAAAAAGGAACTAAAACCTTAAAAAAAAACACCAACTTTTTACAAACTCACTCCAACTCCCTGCAGTAATCAAACACCCAGAACACCTACTCACTCCTAGCCCCTACCACCGAGAGAGTGCTGCCCATTGAGCTACAGTTGAATGCTTTATCACAGTGGTACTGCATGAAGTGAAGTAAAGCATATGAGGGTCATCCACTGCCAATATAGTTTGGCTATATTCATCACAATGTCACTGACCATACCTACATGTATTAGGGCACCTCTCTGGCAATGAACATGGAGAACTGCCTTTACATAGTCCACATCAGCAGAGAGGCAGATGCAGAGTTTAGGCATCTGTTGAAAAGTGTACCTGCAGCTAAGCTGCAGCACAGGACTGGTACGGCCAGTGATAGTAATTGTCAAGTTTTGGGCATGTTGCAAGGCTAACAATGAGGATGGTGCCCTGGAGTGATAAACCAGGACCCATCCTCTCATCCACCTCCTTCACCATCACCCCATTTCAGTAGCCATCAAACACGGGGTTGGATACTGGGATGCACTGTTACGTCTAGCTGAACAGTGAATTTCCTATCTCTTCATGCTTTCCGATCATTTCTTCGCCCTTTTTCCCATTCACCTCGGGAAGAGCCCTCCTGCCTGTTTCAGGCAATAGCTATGGCTGCCCAGGGGTAAGCGCTTTCCAAAGGTGGCATCCAAAACGCAGAATTAATGGAGTGGTAAGTCTACCAACCCCATTTTGAGGCCCTTACTGTCCTGTTAATGTGGATTTGCGGAGTTAAAATTGATCCCCTAGTGTGTTCCGGGTACATGTCCAAAATTGCACCTGGAGCTGTGAATAATTATACAAATGACCCGACCCATGAAAATTCGCGATTATTATTACACTTCTCATCAACCTTGGCAAAAGGGATGAGAAGCCTTTTGAGCCTTTTCTAAAGGTTGTTAACATTTGTTCATCCTACTGTTCTGCCATTTCTGTTAAATTGTTTGCACCCATTTAAATGTTACTTAAATGCAATTTTACTGTTTCCACCATTGTGGATCTACTTTCACTTTTTGACAGCCAGTCAGTGGACCACACTGGCCTGAGCCTCATTAAAATCTGCCCGCTGAGCAGCAGACGCCAAATGGCCAGCTCACTGGTGTTGGACCACAGGACTGTCGGCCATGTGGGGAATCGGTGGCAGGCAGGTCCCAGGAGGGTAGGGGAGGCCAGCCTGAGGGGGGTGAGCCCGGGAAAACACTGGCCCGTAGAGTTTTTGTGAAGCGAGGAGCAGCACTCCTGTTCCTTCCGACTCTACAAAAATACAAATTTGTGTGTCCATTTCCTGACCGCTGCTTAGGCTACTCAGTACCAGTATACATGTCTCAGGCTCCACCCATGTGTCCCTTAAAATTGCAATAGGGGTGATAACAAAAAAGCAAATGGTATGTTGGCCTTTATTACAAAAGAGGATTTGAGTAGAAGAGTAAAGACGTCTTACTGCAATTATATCGGGCCCTGGTGAGACCGCACCTGGAGAATTGTGTGCAGTTTTAGTCTCCTTATCTAAGGAAGGATATACTTGCCATTGAGGGAGTGGAACGAAGGTTCGTCAGACTGATTCCTGGGATGGAGGAATTGTCCTATTAGGAGAGATTGAGTAGACTAGGCCTATATTCTCTGGAATTTCAAAGAATGCGAGGTGATCTCATTGAAACATACAAAATTCTTACAGGGCTTGACAGGGTAGATGCAGGGAGGATGTTTCCTCTGGCTGAGGAGTCTAGAACTAGGGGTCACAGTCTCAGAATCAGGAGTCGGCTATTTAGGACTGAGATGAGGAGAAACTTCGTCACTCAGAGGGTGGTGAATCTTTGGAACTCTGTACCCCAGAGGGCTGTGGAGGCTCGGTCTTTGAGTATACTCAAGACAGAGATTGATAGATTTTTGGATATTAATGGAATCAAGGGATATAGAGATAGTGCAGGAAAGTGGAGCTGAGGTAGACAATCAGCCAGGATCTCACTGAATGGCCAAAGACCACCCTAAGTAGAGGAAGAACATCTGGGAGGCCGCCGAGCACCTCGAGTCTCATCACCGAGAGCATGCAGAAATCAAGCGCAGGCAGCGAAAGGAGCGTGCGGCAAACCAGACTCCTCACCCACTCTTTCCTCCAACGACTGTCTGTCCCACCTGTGGCAGAGACTGTAATTCCTGTATTGGACTGTACAGTCACCTGAGAACTCACTTTTAGAGTTGGAGCAAGCCTCGATTTCAAGGGACTGCCTATGATGATTTAGAATGGCGGAGCAGGCTCGAGGGGCCGAATGGCCTACTGCTGCTCCTAATTCTTATATTCATATGTTATGTTCTAACTGCATCATTAGGACTCTGATTTTATTCAGTAAGAGCCCTACCGCCTGTTTCAGGCAATAGCTTTAGCTGCTCAGGGGTAGGCGTCTTCCGAAATTAATGAAGCGGTATGTCTACCAACCCCATTTTGAGGCCCTTGTTGCACTGTCAAGGTGGATTTGCCGAATTAAAATTGACCCCCTAGTGTGTTCTGGGCACATGATCAAAATTGCACCTGGAGCTATGAATAATTATGCAAATGACCCGACCCATGAAAATTGAGTGTTATTATTACACTACCACTCTAGCCAGATTTGTACCCATTATTAACCATTTCGAACTGACTTCCACCGACCGGTACATGAAAACCGGCCCCGCTATTCGGAATTCCGAGCGAAGTTTGACCATTTTATCATATCCCTGACATTAGGAGCAGAATAGAAATGTGCTTTACGAGTCGACAAATGTTATAAATGTGATATTCTGAAGGCCATTTGACAAAAATGAGGAATAATGATCCAAATAGAAAATGCAGCCTGAAGCAAGGTTGTTGTCATTGCCAGCCTGCTTAGTAATAACAAGATGGAGTTTAATTGGGAAGTCAAGGAACAAGAGGCACTATCAGAGAAGCAAATGACTGCAGCTACTTTGGATGAAACATCACTGCATATTAAAAATCTAAAAATGTCAATGGGTGACGAAGCGACGGGTACCTATGACAGGAAATAGTATCTCTGACAAGAATATCTTTGAAGGGATGATACTTTGAAAAAAGTTGAAACTAGTGAATTTAAAAATAATGATGATCAGACAACTCACTCAAGACGAAACAATTCCAAACATGTGGGTTTCCCAGCAGGTGTGGAAGGCACCAATATGTTTCTTCGGAGAATGATGTTGGTAATTTTAAATCTATCTGTAGTGTGATTCGTTGGATACATAGGGCTTCCCAATGGCAACAGCAGGGGAATTTTCTCGGCAGTGGAGGAAATGGTTCTTGCTGCTGGGTTGGTGATGGGGGGATGGGGGCGGGGGCGTTGGGGGGGGGGGCGCGCGCGGCGGAGGGTGAGGTCGCTGCCCTCTGCAGGCTTAAATGGAAAGACCAATTCACAGACAAAGAAATTCCAGGTAAGTAAAGTCAACCAGGACCAATGACAAGCTGATGAAGAATGGGTTTACTCCCACTGGTTTTGTATTGGTTGGTGTTAGTGTTGCCAGGATATGGGAGGGAAGAAGTTTGTTACTTGGGTTTTTTTCAATGATGTGTTCCACTTTTTGCACAGTTGTGTGTATATCTAGGCAGTCTAGCCTAATCTGGAGTTTGGGGAACAATTTATATTTGAAGAATTTGCAATTTCAGGCAGAAGATTGGGGTCAAAATTCGGTATCGCCCCGTTTGGGGTCGGTAACCGAGGCGAGTCCTGTCCCGGCCGTGAAATTGGGGTTACCGCCCCCGACAGGAAGTGGAGCACAATGCCAGCAGCTCCACTTCCTCTCAGGATGGTGGTAAGCACGTGCATTTTCCAGCACTATGCAGCCTCTCTGGGCTGAGATCAGAACAGGGCCCTCCCCTTCCGTTTAAGGAGAGGGCACGCTGCGAGCACTGCAGTGGGACAAGGGGTCTCCACTAGGCCACCAGGGATGTGGCGTGCTGTGGCTACAGCCCAGCACAAAGGCAGAGTGCCGGGCTGCACCATCGCGACACAGAACCCACAAAATACACCATGACCGACTGGACCGTTGATTTTCGTCCTGCGAGCGGAGTACGGCCTGGTTCGCGACCCGCGTGGCTGGTGCCAGCGTCGCCCATGTCGGCCTCACAGGGCGCGGCCCAATTTCCACTGCTGGGCGAAAATGGGTTCCTGCGGGGTTAAAATGGGTTGCTGCGCACGGTGATGACGGGAGGCGCAAGCAACGCGAATCTTTCCCCCAACGTCTTCCTAGAGGACAGTTACGTATTGGTTAGAATTAATCTGAAATTTAGGCCGCGATTTCGCGGTGGGTTAGCGGGCGGGATTGGTGGCGGGTCAGGTTGGAAACGGTGTGAACCCGCTGTCATCCCGCTGCCACACGCCTTTTTCAATGTCGGGTCTGTCAGCGCTGAGCAGACCCGACAGGCAGTGGCGGACGACCCAATTAACAACATTAGCGTCGAGTTGACAGATGCATAACAGGCTTTTTTTAACGTACTTTTTGACTTCAACTGCAAACTGCATGACCACGGGAATCACACTAATCAGGGACCACGTCTGTCATCCTGAGACGGGAGTTCAATGGCCATTGCTGCAGCTGATTACTTGACAGCTTCAAATGTACAGTAAAAGCTCCCACCTGACAGATCATGATTTACCTCAGCCACCAACTGTTTCTCAGTCCATTTCGAGCACAGATTCTACAGGCTTTCCACTTTCCATCCAATCTCACCTTATTGGAAGAACTCTCTCACCATTTACAGAATGCTTCTGTCATCTCTACTTTACCGGCTATCTATTCCATCAGCAAGGTACTGTCTCACCTTGGTCCTCAGAATCCGACCATGGTCAGCTGATGCTGCACAGAACACCAGGGATGGCCTCACCATTCCAGATTTACTTCACTTGACGCTGTACACCCTGGCTGCCACATGATGTGCCAGGTTGGCACCACCCAACACCAACACCTTAAAGCATCCCTGCAATGTCCAAGCCATTCCTTTCACACTCATCACCATTCACTGCAACTCACTAGGTTACTCCCAAAGACTCACACAAATCAATCCAAGAACGAAAAGTGTTGAAAATAAAGGTTCCAATGTTTGACTGCATATTAACAGAAACAGAGGGGTAGCTAGTGAGATGGGGATGTGATAATGTAGATAGAGAGAGAGGGATGGGTGGAGGTGTAAGATAAGCTGGTGTGAGTAAGGATGTGCAGGAGTAGGGTAGGGAAGGCAGAGTGTTGGGGATGTGATGCGAGGCACAGCAGGATGAAGATGAGTGTGGCTTTGTACTAACGCTTCGTGACCTAATGAGATTATTGAAAGGTTTGCGCCACTGCAGCCTAGTCCTCCTGACCACATCCCTGTTTGTGCCCTCCTGTGTAATGTGCAACTAGGCTGTGTTGGTCTCCTGGGGAGGTCCCTTCCGCCCATGGAAAGGGAAGAGGACCTCCCTGTGTGCTCTGACTCCCTCCATAAACATATGGACAGAGTCATGGAAGAATCTAGGTGCAGCCCTGCACCTCTGTGCAGTCATTGTCAGTGTTTCCAGCACCTCAATGCTGCAGAACACTGACAGCACAAATGTCAAAAGTAAAATGGCCATGGCCCCTTAAAGGAAACCTGCTGATGATGCTTTATGAATGACATCACCAGACCCGCTTCCTCTAATTCAGCCGGGAAACACGCTGGGTGAGCTTAACAAGCCCCGTTGAGATCATTTCATTTTCCAGAGCGGGATGAAGCCAACATCGGGACTGTGACCCACCACCAATATGGCCCACCCCAGACTCGCCAAGGTAAGGAAAATCTCGGCCTTAGTTTTTATTGGCACATCAAATGTGAAATCATTTTTCTTTTCACCAAGGTGATAACTAAACTGGCTCAGTAGTCAGGGAATTTATTGAGAGTGACTGTAACACACCTGAATGTTTGACAGTAGTCAATATATACATCGGGTTATCAAAAAATAAAAAATAATGACTTGAATTTATAGAATGCCTTTCATGGCCTCAGGACATCCCAAAATGCTTTACAGACATTTAAATATTTTTGAAGTGCAGTCACTGATTAATGTAGAAACGCGGCAACCAACTTGCGCACAGCAAGGTCCCACAACTAGCAATGTGATCATTACCAGATAATCTGTTTAAATGATGTTGGTTGAAGGATAAATATTGGCCAGGACACTAGGCAAAACTCCCCTGCTCTTCTTCAAAATAGTGCTATGGGATCTACCTGCGAGGGCAGACGGGACCTCGGTTTAAAGTCGCATCAGAAAGACGGCACCTCCGACAGCGCAGCACTCTCTCAGTACTGCACTGGAATGTCAGACAAGATTTTAGGGACAAGTCTCTGGAGTGGGACTTCTGACTCATTGGCAAGAGTGCTACCCACTGAGCCATAACTGACACCTATTTGGAAGCCATAGTTCAGTTCTAAAGTAAAATGGGACTATTATATTGATGAAGAATTAACGTCAGCCTATGAAAGGAGCATATAAGCCAATTATTTTCCCCAAAAACTTACCAGAGGTCACGGTTAGTTTGAGGGTATTTTCTGAATTTACATTTTTACTTATTATTTGCTATCTTATATACCTCTATAAGTTTGCACCTCAGTCCATCTCCTTTCCAGACTGAAAAGAAATAACTTTTATTTATATAGTGCCGTTACACCCTCAGGATGTCCCAAAGTGATTCACAGCCAATGAAGTACATTGGAAGTGTAATCACTGTTGTAATGCAGGGAAATATCGCAGCTATGAAATAAATGACTGGATAGTCTATTTTAGTGCTGCTAGCTGAGGATTAAATGTTGGCCAGAACAGCTCATCTGCTTTTTTTTTTCCAAATAGTGCCATGGGATCTTCTATATCCACCTGAAAGTGCAGCTGGAGCCTTAGTTTATTTGTTCATCCAAAAGACAACATCTCTGATAGTGCGGCACTCCTCAGTACTCCACTGGAGTGACAGCATAGATTATGTACTCAAGTCGCTGGCCCTTCTGATTCACAATAAAGAGGGCTACCACTGAAACAAGGCTGACATCCGATGCTCAGGTTTCTCCCACCTCTCCTCACAATTCCTCTGATACGACAGGAATAAGTCCTGTGGCACTTCTCTGAAATTCCTCCACAATGTGTCTTAATGGTCAAAACAGAACAGAATGTACAAGGTGTGGCATGGCCATATCACTGATCAGTTTGGGCATAACTTCTGACTTGTACTCTCCTGTTCTGGCTATGTCATTCAGCACTCTGTTTGCTTTGCTAATTGCTGCTCTGGATATGTTGAGTGTTGAATCCATTAAAACATCTACATCACTTTCAAATTATCCATTATTTTGACACTATCATGGAGAATAAAAACTCTTCTAATATGCAGTACTTTACAATTGTTCATATTATGTTTCATTTGCCAGTATTCTGTCATTTTTGGGATAATCTATTCAAGTGCTGCGAGTTACATAGAAACATAGAAAATAGGTGCAGGAGTAGACCATTCGGCCCTTCGAGCCTGCACCGCTATTCAATAAGATCATGGCTGACCATTCACCTCAGTACCCCTTTCCTGCTTTCTCTCCATACCCCTTGATCCCTTTAGCCATAAGGGCCATATCTAACTCCCTCTTGAATATATCTAACAAACTGGCATCAACAACTCTCTGCGGTAGAGAGTTCCACAGGTTAACAACTCTCTGAGTGAAGAAGTTTCTCCTCATCTCGGTCCTAAATGGCTTACCCCTTATCCTTAGACTGTGTCCCCTGGTTCTGGATTTCCCCAACATCAGGAACATTTTTCCTGCATCTAACCTGTCCAGTCCCGTCAGAATTTTATATGTTTCTATGAGATCCCCTCTCATTCTTCAAAACTCCAGTGAATACAGGCCCAGTCGATCCAGTCTCTTCTCATATGTCAGTCCTGCCATCCCGGGAATCAGTCTGGTGAACCTTCACTGCACTCCCTCAATAGCAATAACGTCCTTCCTCAGATTAGGAGACTAAAACTGAACACAATATTCCAGGTGAGGCCTCACCAAGGCCCTGTACAACTGCAGTAAGACCTCCCTACTCCTATACTCAAATCCCTTAGCTATGAAGGTCAACATACCATCTGCCTTCTTCACCGCCTGCTGCACCTGCATGCCAACTTTCAATGACTGATGTACCATGACACCTAGGTCTTGTTGCACCTCCCCTTTTCCTAATCTGCTGCCATTCAGATAATATTCTGCCTTCAGGTTTTTGCCACCAAAGTGGATAACCTCATATTTATCCACATTATACTGCATCTGCCATGCATTTGCCCACTCACCTAACCTGTCCAAGTCACCCTGCAGCCTCTTAGCATCCGCCTCACAGCTCACACCGCCACCCAGCTTAGTGTCATCTGCAAACTTGGAGATATTACACTCAATTCCTTCATCTAAATCATTGATGTATATTGTAAAGAGCTGGGGTCCCAGCACTGAGCCCTGCGGCACCCCACTAGTCACTGCCTGCCATTCTGAAAAAGAACCTGATTATCCCGACTCTCTGCTCCCTGTCTGCCAACCAGTTCTCTATCCACGACAATACATTACCCTCAATACCATGTGCCTTCATTTTGCATGCTAATCTCTTGTGTGGGACCTTGTCAAAAGCCTTTTGAAAATCCAAATACACCACATCCACTAGTTGTCCCTTATCCACTCTACGAGTTACATCCTCAAAAAATTCTCGAAGATTTGTCACGCGTGATTTCCCTTTCATAAATCCATGCTGACTTGGACCAATCCTATCACTGTTTTCCAAATGCGCTGCTATTACATCTTTAATAATTGATTCCAACATTTTCCCCACTTCCGATGTCAGGCTAACCAGTCTATAATTCCCCATTTTCTCTCTCCCTCCTTTTTTAAAAAGTGGTGTTACATTAGTTACCCCCCAGTACATAGGAACTGATCCCGAGTCGATTGACTGTTGCAAAATGATCACCAATGCATCCACTATTTCTAGGGCCACTTCCTTAAGTACTCTGGGATGCAGACTATCAGGCCCCGGGGATTATCGGTCTTCAATCCCATCAATTTCCCTAACACAATTTCCTGACTAATAAGGATTTCCTTGAGATCTTCCTTCTCGCTAGATCCTCTGTCCCCTAGTATTTCCGGAAGGTTATTCGTGTCTTCCTTCGTGAAGACAGAACCAAAGTATTTGTTCAATTGGTCTACCATTTCTTTGTTCCCCATTATAAATTCACATGATTCTGACTGCAAGGGACCTACGTTTGTCTTCACTTATCCCTTTCTCTTCACATATCTATAGAGTTGAGGATATTTTGTCCAATTCTAGCTGTTCGCACAGAAACAAATGTTCATTTTAGTTTGATATCATTTACAAATATAACATACTTGCATTGAGTTTCTGAATCCAAGTTGTTAATGTAAATTAGAAACAGCAGTGTCACTCCATTCACTGCCTCCACCACCCTAGCTTAACATGCAGGTACAGCAGGTGTTGAAGGAGGCAAATGGCAGGTTGGTCTTTATAGCGAGAGTATGAGAGTATAGGAGCATGGAGGTCGTACTGCAGTTGTACAGGGCCTTGATGAGGCCATACCTTGAATAGAGTATACAGTTTTGGTCTCCTAATCTGAGAAAGGACATTCTTGCTATTGAGGGAGTGCAGCGAAGGTTCACCAGACTGATTCCAGGGATGGCAGGACTGACATATGAAGATAGACTGGGTCGACCAAGCTTATATTCATTGGAATTTAGAAGAATGAGAGGGGATCTCATTAAAACATATAAAATTCTGACGGGATTGGACATGTTAGATGCAAGAAGAATGTTCCCGATGTTGGGGAACTCCAGAACCAGGGGTCACAGTCTAAGAATAAGGTGTAAGCCATTTAGGACCGAGATGAGGAGAAACTTCTTCACTCAGGGAATTGTGAACCTGTGGAATTCTCTACCACAAAGTTGTTGAGGTCAGTTCATTATATATATTCAAAATGGAGTTAGATGTGACCCTTACGGCTAAAGGGATCAAGGGGTATGGAAAGAAAGCAGGGATGGGGTACTGAAGTTGCATGATGAGCCATGATCATATTGAATGGTGGTGCAGGCTCGAAGGGCCGAATGGCCTACACCTGCACCTATTTTCTATGTTTTCTATGTTTCTATGCAACACCTCTCAGCAAGTATACACTGTTTTTTTACCCTTCAGACAATTTCTGATCCATTCCCATGTTTCATGCTGAATCCTCACTACTTCGAACTTAACTAATAGCCTTTCATGAGGAACTCTCTCAAATGCTTTTTGAATCTTTTGCTGGGATCTCGCAATAACAGAAACTATGGACAGAACTTTCTGGGGGTTTAGCGGGTAGATCAGTGGTGTGTCAGGTGGAAAAGTGTTTTATTTTCACAGCGGGTCATGACCCCGCTGTCAACCTGCCACCATGCGCTTTTCCAAATGTCGGGTCAGTCAGCACTGAGTAGACCTTAGCTGTTCACTTTATCCGCTCGCCCATGGTGTCCATGCTGCTCGGGGATCATGTGTGTTAAGCTGAGGCGGGATTTGAATGGCCATTGCAGCAGCTGATTACTTGACAGCTTGAAATGAGCTATGAAAGCTCACACTTTCCTCAGCCACAAGCTGTTTCTCAGTCCATTTCCAGTACAGATTCTGCAGGGTTTCCACTTTCCACTCTCCATCCAGTATCACCTCTTTGGAAGGACTCTCACCTGTCATCTCTACTTCACCTGCCATCTATTTCATCAACATGGGTGCCCTTTTTACTGTTTCAGCTTGGTCCTCAGAATCTGACCATGATCAGCCCCAATACCAGCAGCACCAGGCACACCAGCAGCACCAACAACACCATCAACCTGATCCGCAATCACCTGATGCTGCACAGGACAGAGGGCATCAGCACCTGAGTATATTGCTGCCCGGGAGGCCAGGGATGGCCTCATCATGGCCAGATTTACTTCACTTGATGCTGTACACCCTGGCTGCCACATGATGCATCAGGTTGGGATCAGTAGGTGGAGGTGCAGGGTAAGTTGGTGTGAGTAAGGATGTGCAGGAGTAGGGTAGGGAAGGCAGAGGGATGGGGATATGATGAGAGACACAGCAGGACAAAGGTGAGTGTGGCTTTGTACTAATGTTTAGTGAGCTAATGAGATCATTGAAAGAATTGTGCCACTGCACCCTGGTCTTTCTGATCACATCCTTGCTTGTGTCCTCCTCTGCAATGTGCAACCAGGCTGTATTGGTCTCCTGGGGAGGTGTCTTCTGCTCATTTGAAGGGAAGAGGACCTCCCTGCATGCTGTGACTCCCTCCATAAGCATATGGAGTCATGGGAAAACCTGGGTGTAACCCTGGACCTCTATGCAGTAATTATCAGTGTTTGCAGCACCTCAATGCTGTAGAACACTGACAACACAAATGTCAAAATAATTTTGGCCATGATCCCGTTAAGGAAACTGGCTGATGACGTGTCATGAAATTACTTCACCAGACCTGCTTCCACAAATTGGTCCAGGAAACGCGCAGGGCAGGCTTAACAAGCCCCATCAATGGAAAGTAATTTAACAGAGCGGGATGGAGCCAGCAGCAGGGCCGTGACCCACCACCAACATCGCTCGCCCCGGACCTGGCGGGGTAAGTAAAATTGTGGCTTACATGTGAAATTATATGATTTCAGATCAAACTCTGAAATGGCAAACCCATCTCCCTCTCTCACAAAAGAAAATGCACCATTAAAGCCCTGTAATGGAGATTCAATATTAACTCACTGATAACAAGAGAAAACACAGAGATAATCTGAAAGGAAATGAGAGGATTGCTGTCGATCAATCTGTGGAATCAGATGTTGCCATCTGGGAAATTCTCAGGGGGACTATAATTAGTTATGCAGCTGGAAGGAAAGGGCTGGTGAGATAACACCATAAATATTCTCGAGAAAGAGCATATCAGGGAAAGGGATGTAGGGACTTTCAACAAATCAACAAAAAAGAATCATTAAATGGCTTTATCCAGAACATCAGGAAATTGCATTACACGTAACCAATCAATTATTTTACAATATGAAAGGTGTAATGAGCTAGGTATCTTGAGCAAAGTTGCAATATATAAATAGATTTAATAGGATGGTTGGGCATTGTCAGATTTAACCTGACAAATCTGAGAATGTTTGAAAAGCAGGATGCAGCTCAAGTAGCAGTGTTATAGCAGGCTTAGATGTTAATAGCTAAAGTCTAAGGCCTAGAAATTCGGACGCACAGCACCCATTTCTCGGGCACGAAGTGGCCTTCAAAGCCTTCAATATGGCGTCTAGGAAGCACATGCTCATATTGGTAATGGCGTTCAGTTCTTTGCATGTGCAAATAAGAGGCCTCATGCCTGTTTGAGGCCCCCACTGTAAGAGTGGTTTCCCCCGAGGAGCCTCATGCCTGTTTGAGGCCCCCCCTGTAAGATTGGTTTCCCCCGAGGGGCCTCATGCCTGTTTGGGGCCCCCCCCCTGTAAGATTGGTTTCCCCCGAGGGAGCTGGCGCCAGCTGCACTCAGGAAAACCAGGTCTACGCACGGCCTAACGTGGAGCATGAAAAGGCCTTAAGATTGTAAACATCGTAACAGTGGAACTTTGTTATACTGATCACTGCTTGTGGTGATCAGCCACTTCTAATGATCAAAATCTGCTTTCCAAAACCACAACACATTGGATACTGCAAATTTTTATATCAGTCAATTCGTCAATTCAGTTTAGGTCAATTCAGTGGCAGCTCCCCATTGTCTTAGTTGCAGCATTGTTAAGCGCTATGATATAATATATGAATGTTGTCATGTATGTAACCATCATGCAACGGTACTCTTCATGTAACTGTAACCTTCATGCAACTCCTGTACACTGTACTTATACCCTAGAAATGCACACCCTGACCACAGGGGGTGAACTTGTGGGAGACACTCCTCACCTGGGTTTCCAGGTATAAAAGGGGAGGCCCCACCCAGGGTCAGCACCTCTTGGTCCTGGGAATAAAGGTTAAGGTCACGTAGTGACTGTGTCTGCAGTACATGCCTCGTGTGAGTTTGTAGTACGGTGCAGGGTCACCGCAAATGTCATCACTAAAAGGCTGTTATTTATGCCTAACTAGTTTTAAGTGGTTAAATGTAAAGGATCCTGAAGATACCTTGGTGGCTTGGTACTCAGCAGCACTTTAGAAAGATTTGCAGTGCTCAACTCAGAATGGATCAAAAATAATGAATGGAACAAAAGCACTAACATTCTTTTCACAGCTCTATCATTCTGAGCAACACATTGCAATGATAGATGAAGAAGCACTTTAATCAGTTGATTAAAATGTTAGTGAGTACTGAGTAACAGTGCTCATCAGTACAGTATGCGTCATGAGGGTGAATTTCCCCAGCGGTTCTCCCACTTGTCCATCGTAACTTCGGTGGATGAGCCTCAGAGACCTTGGAGACCCGTGTAAACACGGCTTACACTGTGTTTCTGACATTTATGTTTACACCATTTTTTTTTGCATTTCCGCCAATGTTACAGTGGATGAGCGGGAGATTCCCCACAGAATCTATGGGCCCAAATTTCCCCCATGAGTTGCATCGTTTTTTTGGTGTAACTTTATTTATATGGTCTATCTTTTTAGTTGCAAATATGGGCATTTAATTTGCGCCAGTGTAAGTGAGTTAGTTAGGTTTTTTGTTAGGTCAGTTTTTTTTAAAAAAGGGGGCGTTCCCAGCCACTTACACCATTTATGCCAATTTGGCCAGAAAAAAGTTTTACTAAACTAACTTAGGGCAGCGTATGTGTCCACTTTTGTCTGCACAGAAAGAGCTTACTTACAGTTAAGGAATCGACGCAAGTAACTACATTTAAAGCACCACCAAGCACCAAACAAAGCACAAAAAGTAATGAGCAATTAATTAACAAATAAAATAGAAGGAACCCTGCCCCTAAAGCACCAAAATCAATCAGTAAATAACAAATAAAAAAATAGAAGTCCTACCTTAGGGGCCGCCGATGAGGGAGCCCATTTGGCCAGGGCTCGGGACAGCGTGCTTCGGGCTCCTCCCACACAGCCTACAGCGCGCGTTTGCAGAAACTGTCTGCCAGGAGCTACTGAACATGCGCGCACTCTAGCGCGCATGTGTAGAGGTCCCAGCATTGTTTTCAGTGCCGGGACCTGGCTCCGCCCCCAATCCATTGGGCCACGCTGCGTCACAACGGAGGAGAGGCTGGGGAGTGGCCAAAGTACTCAGGTCTTTTTTCGGCGCGCTTGGAGGCGGGCAAAAGCGGTGCAGTTTGAGTGAGGGCGCCAGAAAATGAGGTTAGGGAAATTTGGGCCCATTGTGTGTCACAGAACATTCAACATGAACTCAAACCCAAGCACTATTAAGCAAATAAATAGGAGCAAGCAAATAAATAGGAGCAAACAAGGCTATTTTCTTCAGTTAATCCATGTATACATCACACATAAGGGCTGATTCGGTATGCTCAGTGGAAAGCGTTCACAAAGAATGCATTATGGATAACCATAGGTGCATAGATGATACAATTGAAGTGACTTTTGTTCTGTAGGTATGCAATCTGCGCATAGCTAATGAAGTTGTCCAGAATCCAGAATTATTGTCCAAAAAACACATTCTTTGAGGCAAAATCCAAAATCCAGCATGGATTCGGTCGAGGATTCCGGATTTCAGAGAAGAAAATCAAGTCTGAAATTAGGAATCCTTGATCAAATCCGTGCCAGATTTCGGGTTTTGCCAGATTTCGGACCTCATCGCTCAAAACCAGACACGGATACGGAAAAACCCAAAAAGCGGAATGGACTATATCCCGAGGATTCCGGATTTCGGATGTTGTACTTGTATTGATAGATGCAAGAATCAGGACTAAGACAACTATGTGCTCCTCTTCAAATAGCACCGTGGGGTCCTTGCATATATGTGAACCATTGGATCAGACAGCCAAAACCACAGTGTAACATCTAATTTTCAGATTTGACAACTCCACTATTTCAGTATTCAATATTTGTTGGTTCTTTGCAATTCTTCAGCAAATCTACATGAATAAATGTAGACAGTCAAGTCTCCATATTTCTGTACCAATTTCATTTTGTTTAAAGCATTATTTAAATGATATTACAACAATATACTTTGAAATAGGAACACTGTAGCTTAAATAACATACTTTTAAACTTCTCAGAATAAAATGAGAAAGGGTAACAGGATTAAAACCTGTTCGAGACACTTTAGCTTTCATAATACTTTTTTCATATAATGTATCTTCAAAAATTAAATTTCTTTAAGTTTGTAGTGGAAAACGTAAGAAAGTAAGAATTACAGAAATGCATGTAAACTAACAATATTATTTAATGTTATTGTATGTTGACTATAACCATGATATTTGTTGTATATGCTAAAGCTTCATGCATATTTTTGTGAAGATATGGGGAGTAAGGTATAGGGTAGTTTATAGAGTTCTTTTTACCAAAACGGCAATCATAAACTATACATATGTCACCTCCATAGTAACTGGTAAAATGCTTGTAAGTCTTGTATTATTTTTAATTTTGGAGCAACAGTATTTCTGCACTATTCAAAAGGTTTAAACATTTTAGGTTATTCTAAAATTACTTTAATTTTAAGCACTTTTGTGCTTTTTTACATACCATTTTAAAATTATAACAAAATATTTATGGAGAATATCTTGAAAAAGATATCACATGAAATTGAGATGCATATATTGGAACATGGATACTGAAAGGGATAAAAAAGATAGCGCTCACACTTGTTAAAACTTGACTGGAAAAGTTCACGATGAGAAGTATTGAATTATCATGGACACTATTTGTTTCCCAAAATTAAGTAATTACGAAGCTTTTAAGATGGCAGAAGGTACATCTTATTAAAAAGTACTTCATCCGAAGGCTGTGACATATCATGAAAAATTTTATCTATTTATAAAGAGTACTATGTCTTTTGATGTATTTTGAATAGAAAATGGTAATGGTGGTACAAATGACAGTACTGCATGGAAATATCCTGTATTTAGTCTCCACCTACTGTCCTTACATGACCTGGCATCCATCACTGCATTGCATGATATCCAGTCCATCAATACAAGAGACGGCTCCTGGCACTAAACAACACATGCTCAGAAACATGAGAGACTTGCAGATAACTGACAAAATAATCCTGTCATTAATGATTAACATTTTAGGACCATTCCTGTCTAAATTTAGGGCTTGCCATTTTAATTTAAGAATTCTCAAGCCACAAAGAAAACAAACAAAATGTTTTTCAGCAGAGCAATCAGTAAATCCACTGGCTCTATTATGTCCTTTCATTTCTATTATCATTGTAACCACAGAACAATACAGCAGGTTTTAAATACAGATGCAGTTAGTTCTTCACATAACAGTGCCTGTATAATTTGATAAAAAGCAGATAGAGACCAAGTTAACTGACAGGCTCCAGAGTGTCCACATATACTAATGTGTAAGTCAAATTGTTTTCCAAAAATAAAACAAGGAAGAGGCACAATAAATCAACATTGTGCTGGCAGAAAATGTAAAGTTCGAACTTTCCATTTGCTTCTTTAAAGTTACTGAACAGATACTGTACATTGAATGGATATTTCATCCAGCATGTTTACCCACTCTACAACTGTAATACTCACACTCCTTCCACTCCATATGGAAGGTATATGGTGAGTTTTGCTGATTTACTGAAAGATTGAGACACAGAATGACATTGGCTGTATAATTCATGGCCCTGCGTCACACTGATCTAATTTGCTTGGTTGCATTTTTCCTATAAATTATTGACTTCCATTGTACATTGTAGGTACAAGTGCAGCGCCTAAAATCCGGAACCCTCGGGACCGAGGCTGTTCCGGATTCCGGGCTTTTCCAGACTTTCGATTTGTTTTCTGACGTCACGAATCCGGAAACACCTGAGCCCAGGTTCGATTATTTCCGGATTTTGTAACATCAGAATGGGGGGTGGGGGGGATTCCCACCGAGGAGTTGTTCGGGCTTGTTCAGCCCCGCCAAGGAGGATGTCTGGCTGTCCGGCCCCACTGAGGAGGTTGTTGTCGGGCAGGACCCCGCCGAGGAAGATGTTGTCGGGCCGACCAGCCCCGTCGAGGTTGTTGTCGGGCGGGCCGGCCTCATCGAGGAAGTTGTCAGGTGGGCAAGGCCCCGCAGAGGAGGTGTTCCTGCGGGCCGGCGAGGAGGCCTCGAGGTAAGGGCAGCGGCAGTGGGGCGAGGCCCAAGGCCGGGCAGCAGCGGGGGCCCCGAGGTCAGCAGGGTCGTCGGGTCCGGATTCCGGATTCCGGATTCCGGAACACTTTACGGATTCCGGACGACCCTGCCACGGATCGGTCCGGAGTCTGGATTCCGGAACATTCCGGAACTCTGGATTTTCGATGCTGCACCTGTATCACATTGAAATAACTATATGGGGTGAATCGTAACCCTACCCCCCCACACACACACAAAATGGGTGGGTTCGGTTCGGGTGGATGTTAAAATAAAAATCTCAAACATGACCTGACTTCCGGCTTTAACGGAGGTGGGACAAGGGGCGAGCAGCCAACCCGCTCCCAGGAGACAGGTTGGCAATTTAATTATTTTAATCAGGCGGCAGCCTCTGATTGAACCTGTTTTTAAGGTTTAACAGTGGCCAGCCAGGTTTCCAAGGCCTCGGGAAACCCGACAGCTGAAGGGAGATGTGGTCAGCTTTGGGGAGAAGGTAAGTTCCACTGCTTGTAGACGAGGAGGAGCAGGAGTTCTACCACCAGACCCGCAAGCTCTCTCCTCCCACCCCCACGTCCCCATCAGACCCCCAGGGCCGAGCACTGGAATCCCCTCCCCCCACCCTGGGGTCGGGCTTTAAAACCTCCCTGGGATCGGATCACACGCACACTCCCAGTCACAGCTTCAGGCTCCCTACCTGCTCCTGTGGCCTGCTCCGGAGTCCTCCCTGCCCGACTGGATGCCATGCCTGTCAATCAAGCTAACTTCCAGGCGGGAAGCCTGTCAAGGTGAAAAGTCGCATGCTGTGGAGTTAACTGTGATTAAACTTGGAACCATCTTGTTTGATGCGGATAAGTACCACATTGAAACTCCACACCGGGTTTCCCATCTGAAACTCTGCCCCCCCCCACCTAGCTCCGCCTACGCAACCCGCCCCATGTCTATATCAGGGCCTACATCTTTAGTTGGATTACTTCTGTATCCTATGTTGTCTAATTTTACAAGTTGAGTTGCATTACTTTTAAGAATCACATTACACAATGGGAGAAATTTTAACCCTCACTGTTTTGGACAGTAAACTGGCAAAGCCTGTCATTGAACCTACCTAATTTCCATTAATCTGAGAAATAATCCACACAAATAAGCCATCAATATATCATTTGATTTTTTTTTTGTAGAAGATTTTCTTCATTCCTGGCTGCTGTCATCATTGCAGTTCTATTTGCGTAGCTGGGAAATAATCTAAGGAGTCAAATACAACCAAACAAAAATCTCTACATGTGGATAAATCATCTGATAAAAAACAAAAACAAGTTCAACTAAACAATGAGTGTTCGCAAGCAGTTTGGTGTGGAGTGGGGCTGTTTGGAGGTTAAGACATGACAGAGGAGTCTGATGCTGACCCGTATGACATCTTCCAATAGGAGTTCTGGATTGCAATCAGGAGGGGGAATCCTGGCTAACTTTTTCCCCCAATCTAGGTTGCAGATATTGAGATTAATTGTTGTATGTGCATCCTCAGCCAACCCCTCTCCCCCAGTCTTCCCCATTGTCTCTGCTGAGATCAGCTAACTCAACAGACCAGGGATTAAACTTGGAATCATCTTGGTTGATGCGGAGAAGCACTACATTGAATGATGCATTTAACAAATGAGCCATCACAGGGGACTGAGAATAGAGGGCCAAAATTCAGCAGCCGTTCTGGTAGGAGAGGACGCAAATTAGGTGGGACCTGGGCATTCCATGGGCCTTGTAATAGGTAGAGCCTCTCCCCATCCCAATGAAGACTACTGACACAGTAAGGGGCAGGATCAGGGGTGGAGACTCCCAATGCCTGGAGTTTCTGTGTCTTTGACCTCTCAGTAGTCACAGACGACATCGGCAGCCAAACAAGGCAGACCAGGTAGCTGTATGATGGATGTGGGCCACACATGGGCATACAAGCCTGGGTCATGACTGAACCACCGAAGATTCTACAAATATTAGATCATTGGCCCCCTCACAAAAAAGGCAACTCACTTGCCTTTTTGGAGAGGAACCTGGTACCCCGTGTGAACCCAGAAACCAGTCACAGTTTGCAACCTCCTTTAGCAGGTAGCCCGCCCCCCCCCCTCAGTTGGGCGGGCACCCACTGTAGTTATGGTGATGAGAAATGTCTGCTGGGATAATAAGTGGAGGTTTCCGATGAGTATATCTTGGCACTCGCTCCGAGAGGCATCCCTACAAAGCTTTGGCCTCCACATTTTAGGACAATCATAGACTGGAAACTAATATGATTGTTTGTTAAAATGCTTTCAGTAGATCAATGATTTTAATGAAATTATTTTTATAACATTAATTTTTCCTTACATTACTGAGTTGCTGCCGTAAATAGATCCTCTGAATGTGTGTAAATAATATGATACAGTATTTAAAAGTAATTACATAGAATAACGCTTAAAATTTAAACCACTGGCTCTTCACTCAGCTTTCATTCCAAACTCTTATTTAGGCGAGACTTGTAACTTGCTCGTTGGTAACCATTATGTTACATTATTTATGATTATAACAAAAGGAAAATCTCCAAATATAGAAACAAATGAAGCCCTTGATATTGCAGTATTAAGTATCGGATGCTGAGACTAACTCATTCTTGTGGTTATTAACATGTATAGTTTATGACATTCTGAGAATTCTAATTATGTTTTCCAGCTGCTTGCTTTGTGCTTGACTTAACAGAACTACAATTCCCAATGTGTATTACAGTCAACACTGCTGCTATTTCATGGTTTGATCGTGATTTTTCTGGTTTTCTAAAGTTATATTTTGAAAACAAAATATTTACGGTTTCCTCCTCCTCCTGAGGTCCCCACCATCACAGAAACCAGTCTTCAGCCAATTCAGTTCACGCCACATGACATCAAGAAATGGCTGAGCGCACTGGATACAGCAAAGGCTATGGGCCCCGACAACATGCCGGCTGTTGTGCTGAGTACTTGTGCTCCAGAACTAGTCACGCCTTTAGCCAAGCTGTTCCAGTGCAGCTATAACACTGGCATCTATCCGACAATGTGGAAAACTGCCCAGGTATGTCCAGTCCACAAAAAGCAGGACAAATCCAATCCGGCCAATTACCGCCCCATCAGTCTACTCTCAATCATCAGCAAAGGCTTCATCAACAGTGCTATCACGCGGCACTTACTCATCAATAAACTGCTCACCAGTGTTCAGTTTGGGTTCCGCCAGGACCACTCGGCTCCAGACCTCATTACAGCCTTAGTCCACACATGGACAAAACAGCTGAATTCCAGAGGTGAGGTGAGATTGACTGCCCTTGACAAAAAGGCAGCATTTGACTGAGTGTGGCATCGAAGGGCCCGAGTAAAACTGAAGTCAATGGGAATCATGGGGGAAAACTCTCCACTGCCTAGAGTCATACCAACACAAAGGAAGATGCTTGTGGTGGTTGGAGCTCAATCATCTCAGCCCCAGGACATCGCTGCAGGAGTTCCTCAGGGCAGTGTCCTAGGTCCAACCATCTTCAGCTGCTTCATCAATGACCTTCCCTCCTATCATAAGGTCAGAAGTGGGGATGTTTGCTGGTGACTACACAGTGTTCATTGCCATTCGCAACTCCTCAGTTAATGGAGCAGTCCATGTCCGCATGCAGCAAGACCTGGACGACATTCAGGTTTGGACTGATAATTGGTAAGTAACATTCACGCCACACAAATGCCAGGCAATGACTATCTCCAACAAGTGAGAGTCCAACCACCTCCCCTTGACATTCAATGGTTTTACCATCGCTGAATCCCCCACCATTAAAATTCTGGGTGTCACCATTGACCAGAAACATAACTGGACCAGCCACATAAATACTGTGGCAACAAGAGCGGGTCAGAGGCTGGGTATTCTGCGGCGAGTGTCTCACCTTCTGACTCCCCAAAACCTTTTCACCATCTACAAGGCGCAAGTCAGGAGTGTGATGGAATGCTCTCCACTTGCCTGGATGAGTGCAGCTCCAACAACACTGAAGAAGCTCGACACCATCCAGGACAAAGCAGCACAGTTGATTGGCACCCCACCCACCACTTTAATCATTCACTCCCTCCACTACCGACGTACCGTGGCTGCAGTGTGTACCATCTACAAGGTGCACTGCAGCAACTCGCCAAGGCTTCTTCGGCAGTACCTCCCAAACCCACGACCTCTACCACCCAGATGGACAAGGGCAGCAGGCGCATGGGAACACCACCACCTTCACGTTCCCCTCCAAGTCACACATCATCCTGACTTGGAAGTATATCGCCGTTCCTTCATTGTCACTGGGTCAAAATCCAAGAACTCTTTCACTAACAGCACTGTGGGAGTACCTTCACCTCACGGACTGCAGCAGTTCCAGAAGGTAGCTCACCACCACCTTCTCAAGGGCAATTAGGGTTGGGCAATAAATTACATGCGACGCCCACATCCCATGAACGAATACAAAAAAATGTCCAGCTCTTTTTTTCAAAGTTCTTAGTAATTCAGGTAAATTAATTTCAGATTTTAGAAAATAATGACTACTGGAGATTTATACATTTTTATTGTAATGAGACCAAATATTAAAAAATCACATAGCACAGAAAAGGTAGACCATTCGGTCCATCTAATTCACCCTTCCTTAGAACACTGTGATTTCCCTTATCCCTTGTCACAGGGTCTAATTGGCATGAACATTTTTATGATGCTAGCTACCTTTTATAGTGGCATTAATCAGGTGACCAGTATTGCAAAAATGAGCAGGAGTTCAGTTTCACCACAGTCCATCCACTTTTTCTGTGTCGAAGTCTCCGGACAGTGGGGTTCAGTGACATGGGAAGCATCTGTCTTAAACAACCACTTCATTTAAATATAAATGTGAAGGCACATCTATTCTGCATAATGTTATCTCATGTACACGCATGCACATCGGCAGTTCTAAAGGACGCTCATTTAAAATGGGCATCCCGGTTTGTTAGAGAACCAGCTGTGAGGGTTGCTGATTTAAAGTAGACAGGTAAGTTATGTTAATATTTCAGTCAATTTTTTGACAGTTTTTATTTTTAAAAATTGATGCTACTTAGGTTCTCAGGTGCCTTGGTGTTACCATGATTACGCTCCACTGTGCCTCCATCCTTATCTATCTTATAGGTGCCAAGGTTGTATACCTATTGTACAAGTTCAGGCTCACAGAGTTTTTCTGTACTGGTTCTTTCTGATTCCTGTTCCTGCAGCATGGAGTCATAAGAACATAAGAAATAAGAGCTGGAGTAGGCCATTTGGCCCCTCGAGCCTACTCCGCCATTCAATAAGATCATGGCTGATCTTCTACCTGAACTCCACTTTCCTGCACTATCCCCATATCCCTTGATTTCCTCAATAACCAAACATTTATCGGTCATTGTCTTGAATGTACCCAACGACTGAGCCTCCACAGCCCTCCGGGGTGGAGAATTCCAAAGATTCACCGCCCATTGAGTGACAAAATTTCTCCTTATCTCAGTCCTAAATATACGACCTCTTATTCTGAGATTGTGACCCCTGGTTCTAGACTCCCCAGCCGGGGGAAACATCCTCCCTGCATCTACCCTGTAAGAATTTTGAATGTTTCAATGAGATCACCTAAACTCTAGAGAATATAGGCCCAGTCTACTCAATCTCTCCTCATAGGACAATCCCCCCATCCCAGGAATCAGTCTGGTGAATCTTTGTTGCACTCCCTCTACGGCAAGTATATCCTTCGTTAGGTAAGGAGACCAAAACTGTACACTATAATTTAGGTGCGACCTCACCAGGGTCCTATTTAATTGCAGTAAGACGTCTTGGGGAAGAAATTGCCCCGTTCCACGATTGGGGGCGGTAACATCCGGGGCCAGGGCTTTTATCGTATTGTCCGGAAGTCCCACCCCCGACGCTGAACTGGGCCTACCCGCCCCTCAAAGGAAGCTCTCTCCGGCGCTCCGCTTTTTTTGGGGGGGGGTGGGTCCAGGGGGGCTACCGCGGTGCTGAACCCAACGCTACATGGATGCTCCGTATAGTGCTACAACGCCCCTTCCCGCCCCTTCGATTAAAGGGGAGGGCCGCTGCACACTCTGCAGGCCCTTTGGTGGCCGCCACTGGGCCACCAGGAAAGTGTGAGACCGGGCCAGCAGCCCAGCACCCAAGACGGAGTGCCGGGCTGCACGATGGCCTCCATCGTCGAGCCGACCTGAGAGTCGGCCGACAAACAAAGATGGCTGCTCAGGGCGCTGGCGCCCTCCTCCTTAAGGGATGCCCTGAGAGCGGATTTCTGCCAACTTCGTGAACCGCGATGGGGTTGGCGTGGGGTGTTGATGGGTTACTAACCGCAGGACGTGGCGCTGCTGAGTCATCACCTCCAAAACCTCCAGGGCAATTTCCAGGAGGCAGTACCACCGCCCTCCCTCAGGCGAAAACTGCCTTGCACCCCAATAGCGCCCCCCTCCCCCACCCCCAAGGATGCTAACGAGTCTATAAAAAGGGCCAATTTCGCTCTCCTTAATGTTATACTCAAATCCTCTTGTAATAAAGCACAACATACCATTTGCTTTCTTAATTGCTTACTATACCTGCATGTTAACTTTCAGTGATTTGTGTACAAGGACATCCAGGTCCCTCTGAACACCAACATTTCCCAACTTTTCTATTTTTCCGACCAAAGTGGATTTCTCCACATTATATTCAATTTGGCACGTTCTTGCCCACTCACTTAGCCTGTCTATATCCCCTTGGAGCCTCTTTGCATCCTCCTCACAACTTACATTCCCACCTAGCTTTGTATCAGCAGCAAACTTGGATTATATTACATTTAGTCCCTTCAACAAATCATTGATAAAGATTGTTGATAGCTGAGGCCCAAACACTGATCCTTGCGGTAGCCCACAAGTTACAGTTTGCCAACCTGAAATTGATCCGTTTATTCCTTCTCTATTTTCTGTCCATTAACCAGCCCTCAATCCATGCTAATATATTATCCCCAATCCCTTGAGCCCTAAATTTGTTTAATAATCTCTTGTGTGGCACCTTATCGAATGACTTCTGAAAATCCAAATACACCACATCCACTGATTCCCCCTTCTCTATTCTGCTAGTTACAACCTCAAAAAACTCTACCAGATTCATCAAACATGATTTCCCTTTCATAAATCCGTGTTGACTCTGCCCAGTCCTATTATTATTTTCTAAGTGGCCTGTTACCATGTCGTTAATAATAGATTCCAGTATTTTCCCTACGACTGATGTCAGGCTAAATGGTCTGCAGTTGCCCACTTTCTCTCTCCCTCCTTTCTTAAATAGTGGGGTTACATTTGCTACCTTCCAATCTGCGGGAACCATTCTAGAATCTATGGAAGTTTGGAAGATGACAACCAATGCATCCACTTTCTTAGCCACCTCTTTCAAAACACTAGGATGTAGGCTATATCAGGTCCAGGGGATTTATCGGCTTTCAGTCCCATTAATTTCTCCAGTACTATTTTTTTTACTAGTACTAATCTCTTTCAGTTCTTCACTAGACCCTTGGTTCACCACTATTTCCGGGAGGTTATTTACATCTTCTTCCGTGAAGACACAAAATATTTATTTAAGTTCTCTGCCATTTCCTTATTCCCCATTATAATTTCTCCTGTCTTGGCCTGTAAGGGGCCCACATTTACTTTCGCTAATCTTTTTCTTTTTACATACTTATAGAAGCTTTTAAAGTCTGTTTTTATGTCTCTCACTAGTTTAGTCTCATATTTTTTTCCCTTTCTTTATCAAGATCTTGGTCCTCCTTTGCTGAATTCTAAAATCCTCCCAATCCTCATGCTTCCTCTTTTGGCAACATTATAAACCTCTTCATTATCTAATACTATCTTAACTTCTCTTGTTAGCCATGATTGGACCACTTTTCCTGTGTGGGTTTTGTGCCTTAAAGGAATGTATATTTGTTGTAAATTATGTATTAATTCTTTAAATGTTAGCCATTGCTTGTCTACCATCATACTTTTTAATGTTGTTTCCCAATCTACCTTAGCCAACTCGCTCTCCATACATACGTAGTTTGCATTGTTTAGATTTAAGACCCTAGTTTCAAACTTAATATAAAGTTCTATCACTTTTCCACAAGGACCCCTTTACTACAAGGTTATTAATTAACCCTTTTCATTGCATAATACTAAAAGTAAAATAGCCTGTTCCTTGACATACTGATCTAGAAAACTATCTTGTATACAGTCCATGAATTCGCCCTCCACACTATTACTGCAAATTTGGTTTGCCCAGTCTATATGTAGATTAAAGTCTCCATGATCACTGTATTACTAGTGTTACCTCTAATTTCCTGATTTATACTCTGCCCTACATTACAACTATTGTTTGGGGGCCTATACACAACTCCCACCAAAGTTTTCTGCCGTAGCTCCACCCAAACTGATTCTACTTCGTGATTTTTGGAGCTATGATCCTTTCTCTCTACTGTCTGTATCCCGTCCTTTATTATCAGGACAACCTCTCCTCCTTTTCCATTTTGCCTATCTCTACTAAAAGTTTCCTGGAATATTTAGTTTCCAACCCTGGTCACTTTGCAATCATGTTTCTGTAATGGCCATTAGATCAAACCTATTAATTTCTATCTGCGCTATAAATTTATTTATTTTGTTGCGAATGCTTCACGCATTCAAATATGGTGCCTTTAGCTTTGACTTTTTTCGATTATTCGCTGATGTCACCTTAGTCACTGATGCACTGTTACTCGCTCTGTCCTTTCCTGACCCACTCTGCTTATTTTTACCCAAGTCTGCTCTGCTCTAGAGCCTTGACATTTCTCTTGCTGCTTTTAAATTTACTCTTTCCTGATTCCTCCCATCTTCCCCTTCATTAGTTTAAAGCCCTGTTTAATGCTCTAGTTATTCGATTCACCAGCACACTGGTTAAAGCCCGGTTTAAGTGGAGCCTGTTCCAGAGAATATTATCTTTGATGTTCTGCTTTTTAATTTGGACTCCAACTCCTCAAACTCTCTCAGCAGAACCTCATTCCTAGTTGTACCTCTGTTATTGGTTCCCAACTGGAACGTGACAACGAAATCCTCCCCTTCCCACTCCAACCATGATAAGATGTCTTTAACCCTGGCACTGGTCGGGGAATACAACCTTTGGAACTCCCGGTTGCGGCTGCAGAGAACAGTATCTCTCCCTCTGACTATACTGTCCCCTACCACAACGACATTCCCTTTCACTCCCCCGACTTGAATAGCCTCCGACACCATGGTGCTAAGGTAAGCTTGCTCATCCATCCTGCAGGTTTTTCCCTCATCCACACAGCCAGCAAAAATCTCATGCCTTTTGGATAAGGACAAATGCCAAGGGTGCACAGTTGCAGTCACACCCTCCTGTCCCTAATCACTAACCAGACCTGTACCATTTCCTAACCTAAGGGGTGTGACTGCCTCTTGGATCTTAGGGCCATAATTTGGCCAGGAGTTGCTGGTTTTTTTTGGAGCAACTTGATTTTTCTGGAGTATCTTAAAAATCCCCATTCTGCACATTTAATTTGCGCCAGTGTAAGTGAGTTAGTTAGGATTTTTTTTAGTTTCGTTTTTTTTTCAAAAGTGGGCATTACCAGCCACCTATGCCTGTTTTGGCCATTTAAGCCAGTTTGGACAGCTAATAGTTGCTCCAAACTAACTTAGGCCAGCGTATGTGGCCACTTGTGGCACGCACAGAAAACCCTTGTGGAGAGTTAAGAAATCAGTGCAGCTAAGTACATTCTAAAGCACCAAGCATTAAACAAAGCACAAAAATAAGCATTCCATAACAAATAAAAAATACAAGGACGCTGAGAGAACCTGCACATAGCACCAAGACTTACAAAGCACTAAACAAAGCACAAAAAGTAATAAACAATTAATTAATAAATAAAAAATAGGAGAAACCCTGCACCTAAAGCACCAAGATCAAAGTAATAAGCAATCAATCAATCAATAACAAATAAAAAATAGAAGTTCTACCAAAACACCTCCCGGGAAGGCAGTGGGTCGCCGATGAGGAAGACCATTCGGCCAGGGATAGGGGCGGCGCACTTCGGCTCCCCCCACACAGCCTGCAGCACACTCTCACAGATTCTGAGTGCGAGGAGCTACTGCGCATGTGCGCACACGCGAGCATGCATGTGCAAAGGTCCCGACACTGTTTTCAGCGCCGGGACCCGGCTCCGCCCTCAAATCCAGTGGCCACGCTATGCTACCATCGAGGAGAGGATGGGGAGCGGCCAAACTCGGCCCAAAGATTTTTGGAGCATTTCGAGGCGGACAAAAGCAGTGCACCGCTGGTGAGTGCGCCAGAAATCTGTACTGGCCAAATTTTACCTTAGAGTGTCCAGGTAACTCTCCCCCTCCCTGATGTCCTGCAATGTCTGCACCTCTAAAGTTTCTCAAGATGCAGACATTTACTGCATACATAGAAACATAGAAAATCGGTGCAGGAGTAGGCCATTCAGCCCTTTGAGCCTGCACCACCATTCAATAAGATCATGGCTCATCATCCACCTCAGTACCCCTTTCCTGCTTTCTCTCCATACCCCTTGATCCCTTTAGCCGTAAGGGCCATATCTAACTCCCTCTTGAATGTATCCAATGAACTGACATCAACAACTCTCTGCGGTAGGGAATTCCACAGGTTAACAACTCGCTGAGCGAAGAAGTTTCACCTCATCTCAGTCCTAAATGGCTTACCCCTTATCCTTAGACTGTGTCCCCTGGTTCTGGACTTCCCCAACATCGGGAACATTCTTCCTGCATCTAACCTGTCCAGTCCCGTAAGAATCTTATATGTTTCTATGAGATCCCCTCTCATCCTTCTAAACGCCAGTGAATAAAGGCCCAGTCGATCCAGTCTCTCCACATATGTCAGTCCTGCCACCCCGGGAATCAGTCTGGTGAACCTTCGCTGCACTCCCTCAATAGCAAGAACGTCCTTCCTCAGATTAGGAGACCAAAACTGAACACAATATTCCAGGTGAGGCCTCACCAAGGCCCTGTACAACAGCAGTAAGACCTCCCTGCTCTCATACTCAAATCTCCTAGCTATGAAGGCCAACGTACCATTTGCCTTCTTCACCGCCTGCTGTACCTGCATGCCAACTTTCAATGACTGATGTACCATGACATCCAGGTCTCGTTGCACCTCCCCTTTTACTAATCTGCCGCCATTCAGATAATATTCTGCCTTCGTGTTTTTGCTCCCAAAGTGGATAACCTCACATTTATCCACATTATACTGCATCTGCCATGCATTTGCCCATTCACCTAACTTGTCCAAGTCACTCTGCAGCCTCTTAGCGTCCTCCTCACAGCTCACACCGCCATCCAGTTTAGTGTCATCTGCAAACTTGGAGATATTACACTCAATTCCTTCATCTAAATCATTAATGTATATTGTAAATAGCTGGGGTCCCAGCACTGAGCCCTGCGGCACCCCACTAGTCACTGCCTGACATTCTGAAAAGGACCCGTTAATCCCGACTCTCTGCTTCCTGTCTGCCAACCAGTTCTCTATCCACGTCAGTACATTACCCCCAATACCATGTGTTTTAATTTCGCACACCAATCTCTTGTGTGGAACCTTGTCAAAAGCCTTTTGAAAGTCCAAATACACCACATCCACTGGTTCGCCCTGGTCCACTCTACTAGTTACATCCTCAAAAAATTCCAGAAGATCTGACAAGCATCATTTCCCTTTCATAAATCCATGCTGACTTGGACTGATCCTCTCACTGCTTTCCAAATGCACTGTTCTTTCATCTTTAATAATTGCTTCCAACATTTTCCCCACTACTGATGTCAGGCTAACCGATCTATAATTACCCGTTTTCTCTCTCCCTCCTTTTTTAAAAAGTGGTGTTACATTAGCTACTCTCCAGTACATAGGAACTGATCCAGAGTCGATAGACTGTTGCAAAATGATCACCAATGCATCCACTATTTCTAGGGCCACTTCCCTAAGTACTCTGGGATGCAGACTATCAGGCCCTGGGTATCTATTGGCCTTCAATCCCATCAAATTCCCTAACACAATTTCCCGCCTAATAAGGATATCCTTCAGTGCCTCCTTCTCACTAGACCCTCGGTCCCCTAGTACTTCCGGAAGGTTATTTGTGTCTTCCTTTGTGAAGACAGAACCAAAGTATTTGTTCAACTGGTCTGCCATTTCTTTGTTCCCCATTATAAATTCACCTGAATCTGACTGCAAGGGACCTACGTTCGTCTTCACTAATCTTTTTCTCTTCACATATCTATAGAAGCTTTTGCAGTCAGTTTTTATGTTCCCTGCAAGCTTCCTCTCATACTCTATTTTCCCTGTACTAATTAAACCCTTTGTCCTCCTCTGCTGAATTCTAAATTTATCCCAGTCCTCAGGTTTGCTGCTTTTTCTGGCCAATTTATAAGCCTCTTCCTTGGATTTAACATGATCCTTAATTTCCCTTGTTAGCCACAGTTGAGCCACCTTCCCCATTTTATTTTTACTCCAGACAGGGATGTACAATTGTTGAAGTTCATCCATGTGATCTTTAAATGTTTCCCACTGACTGTCCACCGTCAACCCTTTAAGTATCACTCGCCAGTCTATTCTAGCCAATTCACGTCTCATACCATCAAAGTTACCTTTCCTTAAGTTCAGGACCCTAGTCTCTGAATTAACTGTGTCACTCTCCATCTTAATAAAGAATTCTACCATATTATGGTCACTCTTCCCCAAGGGGCCTCATACAACAAGATTGCTAATTAGTCCTTTATCATTACACATCACCCAATCTAGGATGGCCAGCCCTCTAGTTGCTTCCTCGACATATTGGTCCAGAAAACCATCCCTAATACACTCCAGG